>NC_079391.1:31249463-31549463 GCF_029220125.1 Pseudoliparis swirei | reverse complement strand
ATCGGTCCCGAGCTTGTCTGACCGCCACCTACGGGGGTCCTCGTTAGAAACTGTGAACACTTGCTCCGTCTAATCTTTCCAGGAATACCAACTGCGTGTCTCCGTCGACTCCATTCTCTTTTAAACCTTCGTGATTCATAGATATCTTGATGCAGATGATGTGTATTCCTCCTGAAGAATGGAGTTGTTCCACAGCACAGTATTCTAAATCGACCTCCGTCTCAGAGGTCGGCTCAGAGGCCCGGGGGGCGAAAATGGATGCCAGGCGGCAGGGAATAGACATCAAAGCCCGCCCCCCGGGGATGATGAGAGTCCACGAGACATATCTTGCACATCTTGTTTTCATCTACCTTTTTTTGGGGGGGTGATTTTCCGACGATTCTATTGGCCCACAAAAAGTGTCCAGAAGCCTGGCAACATCCAGTAGCCTGACATCACTTTCTAGCTTTGGGAAGAAATGCAGAATCTACCGGAGGTCGGGTGGACCGATGTTCTCCGGAGACAAAGACACCTGTGTTGACTAAAAACAACAACAATAACCTTGATTACTGAACGACTACCTGTGGTTATCGGAGCGATTATCACCACCACGCAAAAGACTTTCCTTTTCTTATTCTATTGTGATGTTTACAAAGAAACTGTAAGAAAAAGAAAAAACATAAATGTTCGGCCTCCACGAGTACAGCTTTGACTGGAAAGTGTTAATTTTGTAAGAAATCTCGACGTGTGGGTGAGATAACGCAACACCTGCAGCCTTGTGAATAAATTTGACATATAAAGCTTCTTTTTTTAATCTAGAGAAACATTATAGAGGAATATCTTAAGCCCGACCGCTTATTATTAAAGAGTAGTATAATACTTCATGTTTACCCCGGCATGGAGGTGAATAGTGGCGAGGTATTATAACACACACTTATAATACACTGCAGAAGGAAATAGTTTATTTTTTGGGATGTTTATGAGGTAGATAACACAAATATTGGTATTGAAAAGATAGATAACAAACGGAGCCGTACCGTCAAGTTCATATTTTAACTTAAAACAAATGTGCGCTTCCTTTTAACTTTTCAGAATAAAAGTCCCATCTAGCTCTTCAGTAGATTAAAACGTCTATAAATTATTCAAACAATACAATATAAAAGGCATACATCAGAACCAGTGAGGCAGATAGAAAAGCAGGCAATCAATACAACATTCAACCTTTAACGGGGTTATTTACAGTCTAATATTTGAAAGGGAGTTGTATTAATTTATGAAAAGGTAGCCATGTGTAGTAAAATAAAACAAACTGAGGAAGCATTGCGATGTATTGCATCCTCAGTTTTCTATTTATATGAATCTTTGACGCGTGGACCGTGATCTAAACGTTCAAGAGAGAGGCGCATTCTGCAGGGTCGTTGGTGCGTACACTAATGAGACTGAAACACGCTAAATGATTCACATATCTGGATGTATAATTGAGATTGTTTTCATTTCTCATCCTGGCCAAGTTCCATACTCCGATTGGTGGAAAGTACGTATCTGGCACGGAGATATCTGTTTGGTGAAATGCTGATACATGCTTTATTTACTATAGTACATTACTCAATAAAATGTCCCAGACCAGTGTGATCACATGACCAACAGATACTTGTGTTTGCACCGGGGATAATAATCCTCGTTACCGTGCACCGAGAGCAGAATCTGCCGCGCTCTCCGAGTCGGGGTAAACAAATCGCATCTTTGGTTTCAGGCCAAATTTAATTGGGGCAAAGTGAAGTTGAAAAAGGCCAGCGGACATACAGTATGTATGCACAGTCGGGGGTGGGGTGGGTTGGAGGAGGGGAGGGGGGGGGAGGGGATACAAACATCCGGCGCCGACAATATTTTTCATTTCTAAAAACTCTTGAGGGAGCCGCACTGGTTTTTTTTAACTCTCTGGCAATCTTGCAAACATGCGTGTGCCGTTAAATTAAAGTTAACTTCCTGTTTGGCCAAACATCGATGGACAGCGAAAAAGGGGGGGGGGGGGCATGGCAGTATAACAATTAGCATGCATTTTGGTCAATTTGCTCACAAATATTCCCACATGTTTCCTACTCATCGAGAGCCGGAGCTTTGAACATAACAGCGAGGTGATGACCTCCCCCCCCCCCCTCACTGAGCCTTCCAGCGTCGCTGGAACCCCTCAAACAGAATCGATGCATTTCAAACCTGAAGGTTTCCTTTGATGCTGTCCAGCTCCTTTGACGTCTTGGAGAGCTGGTGCAGGATGCTGCTCCGTTCACCGAAGACCTCCTTCAGCCTCTGTTCCAGCCCATCGTAGCTTTGTCTGTCGAGAGAACGAGAGGGTTGAGAGGGTCTCGCCGTTAGATGTCAAAAAGAGGAGTTTCACACGGGCTTAAAAGCACTATTGTGAAAGGGGAGATAACTCGAGCTGTCCCTGGGATGAACTTCTATTCCTTTCTATCAACCACATTTAGTAGAGGCTGGTTTGATCCGGAGATGTCTTTTGACCAGAGGTATGCACCCGTATGTCCAATTGAAATAATCCATGTAGTCCACAGGTGTCAAACACATGGCCCGCGGGCTGAATCCGGCCCCTCACATCATTTCATGTGGCCCCTGACGGCTTGAAAGACACGTGATCCCCTTTTCTTAAAGAACTTGAAGACAAATATCCTGCGCTTTTATTTTGAAGGTTTCAAATGAAATGGATTCATATTATAATGTAAGAGACATTTTCTTATGTACAATATGTGTACACTCAAATAAACAATAATCAAATGCAAAGAGAGTTATTTAACAATATGTTGGAGTAGTTATACAGTTACTCCCGGCCCTTTAAGAGGCGGCCTTGATGCTGATGTGGCCCACGGTGAAAATGAGTCGGACACCATTGAAGTCCATCCAATTATTAAAACAAAGAAGAGAGGGATGCAACAAGAATACTTTAATGGCCACGATGAGAGATGAGGGTCACCACGTGTTCGGTTTCACTGCCTGACACCAATATAAGTAAATATTTTAATTTAATATAACCTCCTTGTTGACCGACTCGAGGACAGCAATAGCTCCTCTGGGGGGCGTTTGATATTAAATATATCTGAATGTGTTACTTACTACCCCCCCCCACCCCACCCCCTGCTCATACAATAGACTCCAGGCCATGCATTTCCCATAATGCCCATACATGTGATGACTGCGATGACCCCCCCGTGGATCTTCTAAAAGTTTAATTTCTAAATAATCGACCTTCCCTTCTGCAGGGAGCAGACGGGGAAAACAACAAAAAAAATATCACGCATCAACAACGAACTTGTACACTGGGACTGTCAAAATAAGACCGATGTGATGAATAAACCAATTTCACTGTTCGACGGGCACTATGATGAGAGAGATCATTTTGATATTTGATGAACATGGAGGTTCATGATCGACACCAAGCCTTCAAAATAAATGCACCGGATGCATAAATCCAAGGTTACCTTTTCAATTAATAATAGATTCATTGAAAGATGTCCAGTATTGTATATATTTTGTGTATTTTGTGTCACCATGTGATGCACTGTACCAGTTAATTTGCATCTGTACTTCTTTGACAGACCATAATAAACATAAAGCAATAAAAAAAGTATAAGATACAAGACAACAGTATATGTGGTGAGAATAACACACAATAAACACAATGTGAAGCTACAGCACATTAAAAGTAAGTAATACAAACTATTAAAAGTATACGCATCTTGACGAGTAAACCTGATTACAAACGCTTACTTCCCATGATGCAATGCGGCGCTCTGAAAGACATCATATATATGAATATAGCTGAATAATTCCATACTATAAATACTTGCTGGTTGAGCACCAAATCTTTCACTTTACATTCATCACTCCTCATGAGAGAACCGGTTCTCACCGGTTTACTAGCTGTAATTATTATTTAATGAATACATATTTCTAGAAAACATTTTACGTTCATTTGATGGTTTAACTTTTTTATTCATACGCATCATGACAAATAAACCTGATTAAAAATTCTATAGTTATGAATAACCACAACCCCAGAAAACACCAACACAGCTTCCATCCCATGATGCAATGCGGCGCTATGAATGACATCATACATATATGAATATAGCTGAATAATTCCATACTATAAATACTTGCTGGTTGAGCACAAAATCTTTCACTTTACATTAATCACTCCTCATGAGAGAACCGGTTCTCACCGGTTTACAAGCTGTAATTATTCCTTCCTCCTCCGTCTGGGCCCTTTTCCAAAAAAACAACCACCAAAATTTAAAAAAAAGACCCCGCTCGACTTTTCCTCGAGGATCCCAGCAGCGGATCACACACAATAACACATACATCACTAATAGAAAAGCAACATCTGGCAGATGAATAAATAACACGGCGCACCGAGTCCCGCGCCCGCGTAACTCGCCGCCATATGGCGTTGGCGGGGGAATTTATTGCAGGTTCGTGCAACAGAGGAGACGGCTGGTGAGAGATTCCTCCCCGTCCGCATTATTACTCAACACCCAATGGGAACGGGCCCTCGGGTGTGAAATAAATAAGTCTCGTAATTTGAGGCCAACTGACACAGAAACGTGTACGCCACGAAGCCTGGAGTATTCCTGCACCAGCTGCTCCTCACAAACACAGGGCAACAGCTGGATGACCTCACGTGACCTCTGAATGTGATGAAGAGGGACCAGGAGGCCCCCGACAGAAAAAGGGCTTACGATATCAGAAATGGCGTCACCGGAGGAGGGGTCGCGCAATCTTTCATTTTTTAGACATCCTGCGGTTTGAAATCAGTTCCCTGGACGTCTTCATGGAACTCATCAAACTCCTGAAACTGAAGGAGGGGGGAGGGTGTCGTTTATAGGATTAAGGTTATTGAGGTTAAATATTCCCTTGCCCTTGAAGTCGCGGTGCGGTGCGGATGGATCTGCCGAGGCCAAAAGGAGGAAGCTGGCGGTCAACCTCCAGAGCGAATGGCTCAGTACACACTCATAGAAATGACTCATTGGATGAACTCAATTAAATTGTTGGCAGGTTTTCCATCCAATAATTATATGCAACTCCAACTCAAATTTAGCACATCAGTGCAATACAATGTAATTAAGTTAGTCCAACTCATTTGTATCAAATACATCTAAAATAAAATAACGATATTCATTAAATTAAATTAATTTGTGTTTGTCCAACTCAAAATATAAACTAACTAACTAAGAAAATATGCAAACTCCACACAGAAGGAACGCCCTGACTGGGAATTGAACCCACGGACCTCATGGCTTTGAGGCGACGGTGCTAGCCACTACACCACCGTACAGCCATGAAAGTGTCTTCACCTTGTAAACAACTGATTTTCAGCTGGCGCATGCGCAAAGGGTAGACCTCAATGAAACACATTTATTTTGAGTTGATATGCACACCATCTAACCTAAATAAATCTAATAAATGAAAGAATTCATACATTTTGTGTTCCACCCATTAAATATAAATATCTATTTTTGTAATTGATTTATTTAAATGTATCAAACAATATTTAAATGTGTCACCTCGAAGAAGGGCTTGAATCGTTTTTGTGAGTGTAACCTAAATAAATCTAATAAATGAAAGTATTCATACATTTTGTGTTACACCCATTCAAAATAAATATCTTCGTTTTGTAATTGATTTATTTAAATGTATCAAACAATATTTAAATGTGTCACCTCTAAGAAGGGCTTGAATCGTTTTTTTGAGTGCAGGAAGAGTGCTAGAGGAGCTCATCGTCCACCGTTGACCGATGCTGGTCTTTGAATGCACCACGGGATCATCTTGTAATACTATACCTCAAATTGTACTGTTTTGCATTAGAACAGAAGGGGGGAAAAAGTAAGCTTTACGCTTTTCAACCGTCTTTTATCACATTCACCAACATATTATACGACTGGAATATGTAACCATGGGAACAATAGGCACACACCTAAATGTAAGCAGATCTTACATAATGCAACTTATGGAAAAAGTATGGAAAAAGAAGACACGTCGCATCAAAATATCTCTTTGGGACGCGAACATCGGTCTCCTGGTTGAAGGTCCTGTGTTTGTTGTCGATGACATCATCACAATACCGATATGTGTTCAGACTCCCCGAAGGTATGGTGAAGTTGTTGTGCTGCCATGACTATCGCCTTCTCTCATCTTTATTTATTTGCTTCTCCATTGCTTTTTGCGCTTTGGTATATTTAAAATCGTTCATGCTGTTCGGGAGCAAGTGGGAATTATGGGTTCGAGCTCCTTTTTATTCCTCTCAACAGAAGCTAGAAGCTCAATTGCCCGAAAAAAAATCTTTTTTTCACTCCAGCTGGTTTATTTCTGTCTACATAAGGAGTGGAGACCAAGCACGCACTTGTTTCATCTTGACAATGTATGCAGCCTGTCAGGAGCTGCACACTCACAGTACCAGCACTCATATGTCTGTTGGCACCATTTGAGAAAATCTTTCAACTGAAAACAAAAAAATACCGAAAAGGTTTGATGGCCAATGGAGCGATTCAATAAAACTGTCATGAAAACCAATCCTGGGAGTTTTGCATTCAGATTTGTGTTGTTCCCCGTTGATGGTGGATCAGTGAAACTTTCAGGGTCTGTTCCCGGGGCTCTCGTGGACGAATCCTGCAAGTTCAGCAATGATTGGCTCAACTTTCATTGAGTTATGCGGCGAGAAAAAAGTCCCTTTTTTTTAAGTTCACCGGCACAATATCTTGAAATCTAACGATGAAACTTGGGAAGTTTGATCGAATAAAGATCCCAATAGATCTCGGTTTAAGAAGAGTTGTCAAAAAGTGGAAAATGTCGTCCGGCAGATCCAAAAAGCATATTTGTACAGCACATTGAGCCGGACGCGTGTTCATATTCAAGTCAGTCGGACTAACAGTGCGAGAAATATGGCCTTTCCAAAAAAATTGCCGCCATGTGGACGATTGAAATCGCATTTCTGTGTCAGCACTCGCACATCATCTCCAGTTATTGAGTCTCATGGTTGCGCTTTTCCTTTTCATACTTTCCAGCTGAATAACAAACAAACAAGCGAACAAACAAAAACCGAAAGGCAAATTCTACGGGGTTATTGGCCCTTTAGAAAACAGCAGAGCAAAAACACATTTGTAGAGACGGATACAACTTTAACACTTCTGCTTAGCAATTAGCCGCGGTAAAATAGTCACAGAGGAGCTCGGTGTGTTAACCGGTAGAGTAATCTAATGCACCCCTCCCCCTCCCTCCCTCCCTAACATTAACTCTCATGGCTATTTTTGGAGAATTCAGCCGGCGGTTCAGACGAGGACAGATTAAAGGATTCCCCCCCTGAGACGAGAGTCTCTGGAGGCTCCTCCGCAACCAGACCTGTGATTTTAATACCAGCACCCAGAGCTGAAATATGAGCACTATCAATCATTCATCACACAACTATACACATAATCCAATCAGCAGAATACACACACAGACAATAATATGTCATTTTTCTCTCTCTATTGTTCTTGGATGAGGAACAGCCAGAGGAAGACCCTGTGTATTGGTCTTATTTGGCTTATTACTGAAACAAGAACATTACAGAGATCTTTAAGTACCTTTCTTTTAAGCAAGCATCTTCTCTTCGTGTTTGTTGTTGATTTGACTTGAAAAATCTAAATTTGACGTAAATTATTGCCACTTGACAGGGTCAATGGTTCCCTTTGAGGTTAACTCCCAAACACACAAAATATAAAATCAGTTTTTCTGAACAAATTGTATAATAGTCTTCTTTACTTTGTTCGTGGAGGAGTTGGGGGGTCTTGAATTTTCTTACGATTTTTTTTGAGGGGGATTTTTGTGAAACCTCACAATATTTTTACAGAAATCAATGAGTCCAATGCTCTGACTGTAATCTGGTTCATTTCATTTGGCCCCCATGTAACGACCAGAGGGGTCACCTGTCGGTCGACGCACCTGTTCTGCCCGTGTACTAATAATAGCCATTTTTGTTGTTTCCATCCATCCGGATATTTTTAGGGGGAGTGGCTTTGAAGGCTTTTAATTTGATGTTTTATAAGTATTACTTTGTACTTCAAATCTAACTACTGTCTGTTTTTTTTTCTTATTCGTAATGCCAGTGTTGCCGGAAACATTTAATGATCAGCCCTCTAGTCTCTGGGATGTTATTATGAATAACTATAGATGACATCAAAGATAATTTATGACAGCCCAAAGCGACCCTGATCTTCTGAAGTTACCACCCAGCCCGCTAGTTTTTTCAAAGAAAGTAATTTATCTTTGAATTACGAGAATTGTTGTTCACTCCCATCCTGATATTTTTGGGGGAGTGGCTTTGGAGGGAAGCCAGAAGAGACGAGCCGTCATGGTTGCCGACTGTGAGTTCCTCGATAGTTTTATCCGATTGTGGTGAAAGCAAGTACTGCACGCTACTTTTTTTCGATTGGAGGATTATTTAAATCTCACGTACTCCTAGTTTCTAAAGTTGACCAACCTTACCATTTGAAAAAACAAGTAGTACTCAATTTTCTTGTATATGCATGACATGTTTCCACCAATCGGTCCAGGTAAGTGCTTTAAATACTTCATCCCACATGACAAAAAGGTCATTTTTGTGTTCCCATTTGCAAAAGTTGCGGAACATCACAATAGTTGTGAAGAAGGAGAGGGGAAAAAATCATTGATGAGAAAAGGGAAGTCTTCCAACGAGGTGATAACCGCTCCAATAACCACTCGGAGTCGATCAGTAATCAAGGCTCTTGTTGTTTATCTTTCTGCCAGCAGGGGGCCTGATGAGAGAGCGTAACGTAAACCCTCACGCGCCGCGCACTTATTACAGAACCATCCGGCAGACGTCCAGATTGCGTCGGTGTTTGTCGGCGGTCCGGACGACGAGAACACGTCCCCCCGAAGAGCGAGCGCCGGCGTTACTCACGCGCCGTGTCAACGTTTAATATTTATCATGCTACGAGGCGGCGGTCGCAGAAACCAACAAACATCTCCTCGGCACACAGGAGTTTTTTTCATTTGCCGTCACGCAGATTACAGCCAGACGGCGGGTTTATGTGCTTCTTCCAATTTCAGGCTGGATTAATTATGACATTACGAGAGGGGGGGGGGGGGGGGGATACATAGTTTTAATAAGAGGGTCTGTCGGAGAGTTAATATATCCCTCTAGCCGACCGTGACCACCAATGAAACATCTGCAACTAAAGTCGGCCATGTTTACCAACTGGTGTTAAAAACAATCGCAGACGGCGGGGGGATATTAATATTGATATTAATTTGCATGCATGTCAAGGGATGTCTGGCACTTAATCTTCTGTAATTGTTTATTGGGGGGTTGAGGGACATATCCAGGATATCTATTGACGATTGAGATTTCATAACATATCAACAATTCCAAGCAATGCAAATGTGATAAATAATGGATAAAACTGACGTGATTGTACGTTTAATTTAACGAGTATTTTATGAGTATTACTTTGTACTTGAAATCTAATAAATGTTTTTTTGTGTGTCTTATTCGTGATACCGGAAACATTCAATGATCAGCCCTCTTGTATCTGGGATGTTATTATGATTATAGACGTCATTAAAGATCATTTATGTTATTAAAGTTATTTATCTTTTTCTTTTAGAGGCAATGGGATGTGTATTGGTAAGGAGGCGTGTTTTTATTAATGTGTTTTATTGCATGTGCTAACTGTTTCTTTGGTTTATTATTGCAGCGCTGGTGTGGAATCATTGTTGAAGAATAGTTCTTCTCATGCGAATACACGCTCTAACAACCGTTTCCATATTTAAGTTCACGTAACAAATTATTCTGTTAAGTAAAAAAAATGTAATAAAGCCAGGAAGCAAACTAATAACTAACTGTTCCAAATGAGTTCAATAAAAAATTCCAATCTGATCATAAAAAATTATAATTTGGAAACGAGTCCCATCCAACAATGAGAGCCTCGGATGCATCTGCTAAAAATAATTAAGTGGAAAGCAATTTCCATTTGAGTACTTTATCATTTGGATAGATGACATTGAAGAAGTGTAAAACAATTTTACACATGAGCAATAAATGCAGATATTCTGCACATCCCACTCTTTTTTGAGTTCTAGAGTTTATGCCTTTTATGTGTGAATTTCGACTTCTAGGTTCATCAGGAATGTTAAAAATGATTTTTGTTTGATTCCTTTCAGGCTCCGTTTGAGCAGTTGATACAAAAATAATATTTATATGCGCTATGATCCTTTTTCACAGTCCTCCTTATCTGCTCATCACTTCAGTTACGTAACTTTCCACTGAGGGAGCCTTAAAGGCATTGACATAGAAATACTTAACATATTAAAATGAATAATTCAATGATTATTCGCAGGCATTTTCATGCACAAGTAGATGCCAATTACTTTCCCTCGACGTGTAACACCATCACTCCTCTGCGACGCCGCGTGTTGACGGACAGGTACGGATGTCAGAGACGAAACATGAGCGACGGAGCTGTGAAACCTGGAGCTGGCAAATGCACACCAAAAAGTTTCTTATGATACGAAATATATAGAGGAACACCGCAGCAATTCTCAGTGAAGAAAATTCAATAATAATACAATGTTTTTATCTCTCTTTTGGTAAAGAGAAAAGAAAGTCTTGAGAGTATTTTTCTTTATTCTGCTTTGGTGGAGCTGGTCATGTACAATCAAAATCATATGCACAGTGACTATAAGCTGCATTTGATTCCAAATTAACCAGGTCCAAGCGTGGTTTCAGGCCCGGAGCGTGTATATGTAATATATATATATATATTTATTTTTTAGATATATATTTTGTGCATATATATATATTAGGGGTGGGCACGTTAACGCGTTAATCTTGCGTTAACGCATCAATTAATTAACGCCGACAATTATTTTATCCCGAGTTAACGCAGGTTTTATTATTTATTTTATTATTGTAAAAGTGTGTTGCTCACAGGCTTTTATTTTGTAAAAGTCTGCTACTGATTGCTGCGGAACCGGAAAAGAAAGTCATTCGCGGTTTGACAAACACGGAGAAGAGTACGGAGATTTTAAATGGCCATTTTCAATTTAAAGTTCTGAAAGAAGGCGGAGTCGACAGAAACAAAGTGATATGTAACCACTGCCAAGATGAATCGTCTTATCACCGGAGTACTTCCAGTCTTAAATATCATTTAAATGCTAAACACACCGTTGATGCCAGCAAATCATACAACCAAACACACAGTGGAGCGAGGCTTCGGCAGACGACGCTGCAGGGAGGAGATCAACCAAGAGAAGCTCACCAACGCCACAGCGAAGTGGAGAGCTACTGCAGGCCGGTTAGTTAGGGTGACCAGACGTCCGGTTTTCCCCGGACATGTCCTGCTTTTGAGACCTAAAAAATGCGTCCGGCAGGGATTCCAAAAACGTCGGGATTTTGCTTCGTCGGATATTTGTGTTTCTCTGGGTTTTCATAAACTAGTATTTACCCCTTACAAGTTTTGGAAATGGTATCTCCCTTATGTTCCACCTTCTTGCGTGAGCTGACAGAATAGAGAACAGTCATTGGTCGATCGATCTCAGGGTTGCCAGATACACGATAATTATCCTCCAAATACGACCATTTTGAGCCTTTGGTACGATACTTCACCATCTCCAATCTGGCAACACGGAGCACCTTGCCGCCTCCACTAGTTCATTGTTGTTTGTGCGGCATGCTGTACACTACTATCAGCGCCGCCGCTCCCATAGCGCACTAAGGGGCTCCACAAAATAGGCAACTAAAAAAATCCTCATAGTTATAATAATTATAATGCCGATATTATTTCAGTCTAGAAATATTAGGCACCTTTTAGGCATGTATATCACAAAACAGGCAGAACAAGAGATGTTTAATCTCAGCAACATTTAAAATAGAAGTGCGCTATACACTACTTTTGAATTAATTATTGGATTTTGCGTATACAAATGCGATTAATCGTGATTAATCAGGGAAATCATGCGATTAATCGCGATAATAAAAAAAAAATCGTTGCCCAGCCCTAATATATATATATATATATATTATTTTGTTATACATATAGAGATTTTTTATTGAGAGATTTTTCTATATAGAGATTTTATAGATTTATATATATTTTCTTTTTATATATATTTCATATATATATGTTAGAAATATAACATTTCTTTAAATATATATACTTATATTATACATATCAATTTTTAATTATATATATTATGTTAATTTTTCATATTTTATATATGTATATATATTTTCTATTTATGTATATACTGTATATATCATTTTTTTTAAATATCTATATCTTATACATACTGTATATAGATTTTCTCTATATATGGTGATATATATTTTAAAAAATTGTTTATACATATATATATATATATATATAATATATATATATCAAAATAGATTTTTTTAAATATATATATATCTCCATATATATATACATATATATATATATATATATATATATATATATATAAATACAGTATATCGGATCCCGAGGCGCTCTCACGGCAGCCAGCTCCAATTCTATCTGGATTTGAGTTTATCGAATGTAATTCATTCCTTTTATCTTCTTTTTGATTTTATATCCCAGAAAAGCTTCGCCACGCCGCTTCCAGCTCCAGTAATCGTCTCGCTCTAATCAAGCCGGATTGAGTTTAGACTCGATCTGTTTACCTTCTTTTTCTTTTCTTTTTTTACTTCGGGGAGCCTCACCTTTCTTTTTCTTTTCTCTTTCTAATCCCACATCGTCTCCCGTGTTTCTACGAGATCCGTTTCCCGTTTCTCTCCCCGGAGGAGACGTCCCGAGGACGCGAGCGCTGCAAGTTCAATGAGGGTTTATTTATTTTTAATTTAGTAAAAAAACAAATGCATAATCTGGTTTTATTGAACCTCGCGAAGAAGCGGCATAACAAACAGATTTTTTTCCACTTCATTTCTCTTTTGTATCCACGACTTTAATAATCTATTAGTGAATGGATTCATTGATGTTGGGTTATTTTACGAGTGGTCACAAGCAGAAACATCAAAGAAAAAAACATCTGGTTTGTTTCTCCGGAAGGGAACATATAAAAACATGAATATCAAAAAATCAAATTTATATTAATAAATGTTTCAGAGGAATTATGAGGATTAGATTCTTTAAAGTCATCTGGACTTGACTTCTCATATTTTCTCTTATTTTTAAGGACATTTTACAATTTAGACATTTTTAATTTGCTGCACGTAAAGTCAAACATATTTGGTGAGGAGTTCCCACAATGCATTGCACCGGTAGAAACGGGACGAGTGAAGCGGAATGTGCTTCAAGGGGAACTTCCACTCGGTGAGCAGGATTTCCCTCGAGGAGGTTAGCAAAGGTGGTAAGTGCTTAGTGGAGGATCCTAGCCACATGAGGACACTGAGCACCTAAATACCTGTGTGTGTGTGTGTGTGTTAGCAAAGGTGTGTGTGTGTGTGTAGTGTGGATGTCTATGTGTGTGTCAGTCTATGAGTGAGTGTGAGCATGTCTATGTGTGTGTGTGTGTGTGTGTGTGTATGAGTGTGTGTGTGTGTATGAGTGTGTGTGTGTATGAGTGTGTCTATGTCTATGTGTGTGTGTGTGAGTCTATGTCTAAGTGTGTATGTGTGTGCGTGTATGTCTATGTCTATGTGTGTGTGTCTATGTCTATGTGTGTGTGTGTGTGTCTATGTCTATATGTGTGTGTGTGTGTGTATGAGTGTGTGTCTATGTCAATGTCTATATGTGTGTGTGTGTGTGTATGAGTGTGTGTCTATGTCTATATGTGTGTGTGTGTGTGTGTGTCTATGTCTATGTGTGTGTGTGTATGAGTGTGTGTCTATGTCTATATGTGTGTGTGTGTATGAGTGTGTCTATGTCTATATGTGTGTGTGTGTATGAGTGTGTGTCTATGTCTATATGTGTGTGTGTATGAGTGTGTGTCTATGTCTATATGTGTGTGTGTGTATGAGTGTGTGTCTATGTCTATATGTGTGTGTGTGTGTGTGTATGAGTGTGTGTCTATGTCTATATGTGTGTGTGTGTATGAGTGTGTGTCTATGTCTATATGTGTGTGTGTGTCTATGTCTGTGTGTCTATGTTTATGTGTGTGTGTGTGTGTGTCTATGTCTATATGTGTGTGTTTATGAGTGTGTGTCTATGTCTAAGTGTGTATGTGTGTGTGTATGTCTATGTCTAGGTGTGTGTGTCTATGTGTGTGTTTATGAGTGTGTGTCTATGTCTATATGTGTGTGTGTGTCTATGTCTGTGTCTATGTTTATGTGTGTGTTTATGAGTGTGTGTCTATGTCTACGTCTATGTGTGTGTGTCTACGTCTATGTGTGTGTGTCTATGTCTATGTATGTGTGTGTGTGTGTGTGTGTGTTTGTGTGTGTGTGTGTGTAATATGAACTTTAAGCCCACTGTTTTGTTTTAAAGCATCATTCTTAATATAACGGCGTGAAGTCAAATGTAAACGAGGCGACATGAGAATGAGAACGTTTAGAAACACGCGGCCCGCTTCACACCGCGGGCCTCGTTCTCTCAGCGCAGGACACGGAACTTTATTGTGATGAATTAAGTTGGCGACTCATCAGTCCAGCAGTAACAGGTAAAAACATTTAAAAAACCGACATTTAAAAATAAAATTTAAATAAATAAGAATAGATGATGTCATTGATGTGTTTCATGTTTGGTTCATTCTTATTTTTATGGCCACGGTGTCATACGACGGTTTTTTAAACGTCACTCATCCAGCTGCAGTTTTTTCGGCTCCGCCTTCTTTTCCCTCCGTCTGACCGACAGACGCTCAGGAAGCGGCCGCGGCGCCCGATTCACACATCAGGGGCCAATCAGTGGAGCCGAGACCCGAACCTCCGAGAGCCACTCAGGAGGACGAGGTAATGCCAGGCTGAGGAGGAAGGACGGAGAGGCGGGGGGGATATGATGATGATGATGAACCGGCCTTTTGGAAACCACGCTGTGTGAAGCCCCGCCCCCTCGTTACGCAACACAACGTTCCTGACGCGACGCCACAGGGGCGTGGCCTCTCGTCCTCTGGACATCGCGCCCACAGCATGTCGCTCGGCGTCTCGCCGTGTCTCCACCACTTCACCTTTTTTTTACATCCGTCTTTGCAGAAATATTTGAGATGACAAAGTTTCAAATTTTTTTTTTTTACTCCACATAAATATGAACGCTCCTCGATCTTAAACTCCTTCATCGTGTCTCTGGTGGATATTTGTTTGGGTTTGTCGCCTCTGATGACACTCCAACAAATAGCCCTCGGGCACAGAATCCGACATACACACACACACACACACACACACACAGGCTGTGATTTTTCGGCACACTTACAAGTTGAGTTTACAGACACTTAGTTATTGATTATGTGTGTGTGTGTGTGTGTGTGTGTGTGTGGGGGGGGGGGGGTGTCATCATCCATCCCATTTTTAGATTCGAAGTCCAGAGGGGGAGACGGGACTCGTACCAGATTAGGATTTTTCCACGAATTGCAACCCGATGCTCGATGTGTGTTATCCCCCCATTTCCGTCAAAGTCGCCCTTAATAGCATCTTCTCTCCCTTCTCATTCCTCCCAGTGAAGCTGATGACATATAGAAGCAACGGGGCTTTCAAATGGGACAAATCATATCATACATCATATATTTATAGGCTATTTATATTATATATATATATATACAGGACTGTCTCAGAAAATTAGAATATTGTGATGAAGTTCTTTATTTTCTGTAATGCAATTCAAAAAACAAAAATGTCATGCATTCTGGATTCATTACAAATCAACTGAAATATTGCAAGCCTTTTATTCTTTTAATATTGCTGATTATGGCTTACAGCTTAAGAAAACTCAAATATCCTATCTCTAAATATTAGAATATCATGAAAAAGTATACTAGTAGGGTATTAAACAAATCACTTGAATTGTCTAATTAACTCGAAACACCTGCAAGGGTTTCCTGAGCCTTGACAAACACTCAGCTGTTATAAATCTTTTTTCTACTTGGTCTGAGGAAATATTAAAATTTTATGAGATAGGATTTTAGAGTTTTCTTAAGCTGTAAGCCATAATCAGCAATATTAAAAGAATAAAAGGCTTGCAATATTGCAGTTGATTTGTAATGAATCCAGAATGCATGACATTTTTGTTTTTTTAATTGCATTACAGAAAATAAAGAACTTTATCACAATATTCTAATTTTCTGAGACAGTCCTGTATATATATATATATATAGCGCCTCTCTTTCACACAACAATGATGCTATAAATTGGTGTCATAGGTGATGATGACGCGTTGAAGTGTGTCTGTAATGCACAGCTGTGTGTCTGTGTGTGTGTCTGTGTGTGTGTGTGTGTGTGTGGGGGGGGGGGGGGGGGGCTCATGAATGCATCCGTGGAGCCCGACTGCGACACGAGCTTGACTTTCAATCCGGAGACCGCTGTAGTTTGTAAGTCACGTGTTTTTTTCGTACTTAATTTGCGTTTTACTTTTAAGTTTACGAGTGGTTTTTTTGTTTTTTCCGTCGTGCTACGCCGAGTTGGGACGAGAAGGCGTCGATGTAACGGCAACAATAAAAGTGGAAACTGACACGCCTCGAAAGAAACAACCTCTTCTGGGCAAGCCCCGCCCCCTCGTCCCCGCGAAGCCACCCGATTGGCTATAAGGGTCGGCGTTGGCCTCGAGGCGTCGGGGATGCTATTTAAAAGCGTGTTGCCCTTTAAGAATGTGTTTTTACTTTCTGTTATTTACTATTCCGCCGTGTTGTCGGGGTCAGAGAGGCCGACCTCACGTTCATAAACACAAACGTTACTGAATCTGCCTTTTTTTTTTTTTTTTCATTCAACGCCAACAAATCGACATAAACCGACGGTCCGCCGAAGATCCTCACATTCATAATTACACTTATTAGCATATTAAGTAGTTGAAGTCAACTGTAATCTGAGGGTCATTCTGGGGCTTTTTTCATGAACTGTGCCACATTGTGCCGCTCGCAGAAAACCGCCGACCCGCCGGGAGAAGAAACCCACCGAAGGTTAATGGAGGTCTTCACCCGCCGCGGGAAATAAAGTGGCGTTTGAGTGGCGGGAAGACCGTCGAATATGTGATTTCATTTCCATCCCGACCTCGACGACAAGGCAGCCTCCCCCTCCACCGCCGCCGGGCGAGTCCCGGAGTCCAAACGGCGCCATTAGCATTAACGGGGGAATGTCGGGCTTCTGTGAGCGGAATGTTTAACGTGCCGCCACGCCCCCCGACCGTCGGGTTTACAGAGAGTAATGACGCAGATATTAATATTTAAGGATGAGCTCCAAACAGCATGTCATGGAGCTTCTTGTTTTTTAAATTTATTTCAACAAAAACATTTTTTGAAATGTTATATTGAGAATTAAAAGGAGCCAAAAATGATCGCTGAATAATATTCGGTTGAATACTAAATACAAATCCAGTGTTTGGATGATTGATCATGGAAATCCATAAGTTCCTGATATATATATATATATGTATATATATACAGTGGTGTAAAGTAACGAAGTAGAAGTACTTCGTTACTTTACTTAAGTAGTTTTTTTGGGTATCTGTACTTTATTTTACTACTTATATTTCTGTTTACTTTTACTTCACTACATTTTGCAATGAAAACTTGTACTTTTACTCCGATACATTTCCCCTGAAACAGTATCGTTACTCGTTACTACGGGAAAAAAATAATCATGACACAAACATCGGGGACTGTTGTGGAACACACCGCAGCGCACCTGAACGCAGCACGAACACCAGGTTGGGGATCAGTGGTCCTTGCCGCGTGTTTTCTCTTCCCAGTGATGCCCAGGATGCTAGCGAGCGGCTACAGATACGACTCATTTCATGTGGAGCAGCAATGGAAGCTACTCGAACAACCACGGGCACCAAGATCAACGTCCGTGGCCATATTTGGGCGAACTCTTTTCTTTTGTCGGAGTGAAAGTTTCTTCCTACCGGATGAAGTGCCTCTTATGCCGACCGAAAGCTACGGAGATACTGGCCTTCAACAACTCACCAACCTCAGGAAACACATTGAGGTAAATTAAGATTAATCCCATGAGCCGCAACGTTAATGTTTAGTCATCATAAACCTGTTAAGATATCTAGCAGTGTTGTCCTCAGGATTGTAGTAAGTTATATCTTTGGCAGGAGAGGGGGAGACAGGTGTCTGATTGTCCTCCGCATGTTGTACGTTAGGCTAACGTTCGCTAGCTATCGTCAATTAAATGAGACACTTAGCGTGAGTGCAGCAGACGGATCTCTAGCGAGTTAATGAGCTGAAGAAGTGTTGACAGTTGTGAGAATTTGTTGATTTGAGTCGTCTTAGCTATAATATAATGCTAATCATTACAGCATTATTATTATTATTTGAATTAATATTATAAGAGTGACGGTCCAGTAATGGCGACGATATTGATTTGGGACTGTTGTGTTTAACTCCAGAGATACAAGTACATATTCACAAATCAACTCTGGATGCACGGACAGTGCATGAAACTAAATGTATAAACTTCAAAATAAAAAAACTATTTTGTACAAAACTTTAGGTTGGGGTCATGACATGTTAGGAAGTGTTATTAATTCTATCATGTCTGTAATACTCTCACTTTATTTCAGGAATGGACTACATCAAGCAGCACATGGAAGAACCCTCCCTGCAGCTAGGTGATGCCACCAGGTCCAGTTCATCTGATGAAGAGGACTTCTTCGTCATCTCAAGCGCATGACAGCAGCAAACAGCTGGATGGAGACGTGGATCACGTTGACTTGCTGAAATGCTTCCCAACTGTGTGCTGCTGTCTGTGAAGCTAGACACACTCTACCTGCATCAGGGCCTGTGAAGCTAAACACACTCTACCTGCACCAGGGCCTGTGAAGCTAGACACACTCTACCTGCACCATCAGGGCCTGTGAAGCTAGACACACTCTACCTGCACCATCAGGGCCTGTGAAGCTAGACACACTCTACCTGCATCAGGGCCTGTGAAGCTAGACACACTCTACCTGCATCAGGGCCTGTGAAGCTAGACACACTCTACCTGCATCAGGGCCTGTGAAGCTAGACACACTCTACCTGCATCAGGGCCTGTGAAGCTAGACACACTCTACCTGCATCAGGGCCTGTGAAGCTAGACACACTCTACCTGCACCATCAGGGCCTGTGAAGCTAGACACACTCTACCTGCACCAGGGCCTGTGAAGCTAGACACACTCTACCTGCACCATCAGGGCCTGTGAAGCTAGACACACTCTACCTGCATCAGGGCCTGTGAAGCTAGACACACTCTACCTGCACCAGGGCCTGTGAAGCTAGACACACTCTACCTGCACCAGGGCCTGTGAAGCTAGACACACTCTACCTGCACCATCAGGGCCTGTGAAGCTAGACACACTCTACCTGCATCAGGGCCTGTGAAGCTAGACACACTCTACCTGCATCAGGCCTGTGAAGCTAGACACACTCTACCTGCACCAGGTGAACAGCTCTTCAGCATCGCAGGACTCGTCTTCAGCCCCAGAAGAGCGACACTGACATCTGTCCATTTTGAAAATCAACTTCTTTTGAAGATGAACAAGACATTTTTCACTTTAAAGTGATGATTTTGATTGTTACTATTGGTTCTGCTTTTTTCTGTGTTAATCGTGTTTTTATATTTTAGTAATTTCATAGTATTCATATATTGCTAAGTTCATCCTAGCTCATACTCCTTGTTCATGGCAGCCACAGCACCCAAACAAATAAACTTCATAATTCTCAAAATTCTGACCCTTTGTTTTTTTTATTACCAGCATTTACTTTTACTTTTACTTTCAATACTTAAGTACATTTAATATCAGAAAATTACTTTTGATACTTAAGTACAAAAAAAATCAGATACTTTAATACTTTTACTCAAGTAGTATTCTCATAGGTGACTTTTACTTTTACTTGAGTAATTTTCCAGTCAAGTATCTTTACTTTTACTCAAGTATGACTTTTGGGTACTTTATACACCACTGTATATATATATATATTTATACAGTATATATATATGTATAAATGTATACATATGTATAATATATATATATGTATATATATATATTTGTATATATGTATACATATGTATAATATATATATATATGCAGTATAATATATATAATATATGTATATATTAGTGCTGTGAAAAATAACGCGTTAACTCAGTTAATTAAATTACAGGTTTTTACGCATTTAACGCATGCGCAGAATGAGCTTCCAATCCGTCTGTTGTTGGTCGTCTCTAACCAGCAGCGTGTCATTCTGTCTCTAGTGTTGCGTTGACACGACTCCGATCTCTGTCTCGCGCAACGCAGAACTCGGATGCCGGCGTGTGCGCGCACATCGGGACGAAAAAAAAGTCACTTGCAAAATGAGCTTCCAATACACCACTTCAACCTGAACTCTGTCCACTCTCATGCAGACGGTCTGTTCATCGGTAATGATCCTTCCGCAGGTTCACCTCCGGAAACCTTGTTACGACTTTTACTTCCTGTAGATCAGGGTCTCAACACGTCGATCGCGACCTGCCAGTCGATCGCGGCGTAGTGTTGGTAGATCGCATGACATTAAAGAGATTGGCCCGCCCCTGACATGTTCTCTAGAGCACATCTTTGTTCTTTATTAAACTAAACGTCTGTTGTTGATCGTATCTCCACAGCAGCATGTCATTTCTGTCTCTTCGCGTTGCGTTAACACTTATCGATCTCCGCTCGCGCCACAGAGCTCTGTGGCGCGCATCGGGACCGAGCAAAAAAAAAGTCACTTGTCAATCTGTCCACCTGTCCGTGTCGGTGAGGTTTCAGCTTTGCAGCGGTGTCCCGCCGTCCCTTTCATCACGGCCCAGTTCATGAAGAAAACCCACACAGTCAGTTTGCCTCAGCAGCTGCTAGAGGAAGACTAGAGGCCTTTAGATTGTATCATGGTGGAGTTAATGGTTGACAAACAAGAGAAAATGTTCTGTTTAACCCTCCTGTTACCTTTACATTTACTAACATATTTTACCCTCGGGTCAATTTGACTCCCTCAATTAAAACCTCCAGAACATTATTAGAATTAATATTGTTTCCCAAGTTTAAGTGTGAGGTACTTTATGTTTGTTTGTTGACTACCTAAATAGCCCTTTAAATAAATAAAAAAGTTGATATTTCTTATATGTTTGACACAGTGAAAAACAGCCTGGGGTCAAATTGACCCCAAAGAACACCGACATTAAACATTGAATGGGGTCAAATTGACCCGAAAGGTAACAGGAGGGTTAAACATTCTGTTTAGGATGAAGATGTATTAATGTTCCATATGGAAGAAAACACAAATAACTGCTGAGTTGCAGCACCATTGTGTAGAAGAATGTATAAATGTATATATCCGTCTTTTGTCATAAATCTCTATGTTCTCACAAAATATACCGAGAATATCGGTAATATGTGATTAATCATGATTAATCCACAGAAACCTGTGATTAACCCGATTAAATTTTTTAATCGTTTCACAGCCCTAGTATATATATATATACATAGTTTTAGGTCCATATGCATAACTGTGAGGTTCTTATGGGCATCATGTGCTGTCTTTAACTCACCATGACACAGGATTATACAGATTTTTTTCTAAATTGAAAGATTATCGTCACACTTATTTGCTGGATTAGATTGAACTATATAAACCCTGTAACATATTTCCCGCATATAATCTACTCAATAATAAATTTCTGCTTTCAGAATTTTACTTTAACTGACCCAAAAACTGAGAATGTGTCTGTTTGTGTAGCGCTAGATCTTCCCACTAGAGTGGGCGGGGCCAAACGAGAGCTGTCCGGCTCGACCAATGGCGTGAATGCAATGCCTTTGTGCAGCTGTATCCTGGAAACTGGACCGACCTGGGCATCAAACGCTCGAGTCCGGAACGCCGCGCTTCACCTGGAGCTCCGGCTGCCGCCAGCGGCGCTGATCAAAGCCCGGGTCGCCGGATGGAAATGACACGGCAATTGTCTGCTTTGTGTCTGGAGCTATGTGTGTGTGTGTGTGTGTGTGTGTGTGTGTGCAAGGGGGAACATGGCATTCATATCAGGAGTTGAGGGTTCAAAAAAAGAGAAGAAAAAAAATTGGATGAGGACCAATCGGTGTCGACCACCGGCCGTCTCTCAGATGTCCGTCTGGACCACGGGCGACTTTCAGGTTCTTTCACGCATATTTTTCGTGGGTGGCGGCGTTAAGAAAAACAACACCTGCATCACTACTTCAGATGCATGCTGGTTAAAAGTCATTTCATACACTGAAAACAGCTTTTTACGTCCATTGACCTTTACTTTAGTCCAGTGAACTGCAGCTGATTTAGTTTCTGTAGCGCTTCCTGCGACACGCTGCACTTTAGGGTCGTGTGCACAAGCTTGGAAGTCGGGTTCAGTTGAGCCTCCCGCGATGAAATCTGTGACCTCTGTGTGACCTTTCCTGCGACTCACGCCCTCTATATCCAATCGTTTTTGTCTCTCCTAATAACATCAAAAAAGAGCAGAAATTACATTTTAAAAATAAAATTCTTTCAAATTATCCAGGAACGCGACATCGTCTGAGGCCACGAATTTCCCCAACGATAACTTATTTACCCGAATTAATAATTATACGGTTTTATGCAAATGTTACCGTATTAAGCTAATTAAAGCACGAGCCTCTCCTCTGCCTCCTTCGCCGCGTTCAATCAACGGAGACATCCGATTGGCTTACTTCCTCCTGGCAGTTTTCTCGGCTCACGCCGGATGAAGAAGAGGAGCGTGTCCTTTCCCTTGATGGAGAGGATGAAAACACGGCGCTGCCCTTTAAGAGCTCACCTCGTACCGACGTGAGTTCTGGAATCGAGGAGCACCGAGTTCCAACGGCATCATAGCGAACAACACTTTCGTTTTTTTTAATTGCCTCGGATATGCCTTCACGGATTTAAGGAAAATGGGGGACGGACATTTTTTAAATCTCCTAAACGACTTATTTATCAAATCCCCCCAAAATATAATCGGCGGATTAATCTAAAATTTCCATAATCTTTTTTAAACGAGACGTATTAGGTTCACGCTCGTGTTTTGGGTTTCAAAGACATTCCATGTTGTAAAAAATTAAGAAAATATTTCATCTGCCTGAATGCTGAATACACCTGTATGAAATGAAATGCTCCCTTTTAGCGCCTGTCTCTTTAAGAGTCTGCGCTTCTTACCGTCTGCGTATCCTATCGTCTAAGAATGAGTTTCCTATTGTCTGCGTCTGCGTATCCTATCATCTAAGTCTGCATTTCCTATTGTCTGCGTCTGCGTATCATATCGTCTAAGTCTGCGTTTCCTATTGTCTGCGTATCCTATCATCTAAGTCTGCGTTTCCTATTGTCTGCGTCTGCGTATCCTATCGTCTAAGTCTGCGTTTCCTATTGTCTGCGTCTGCGTATCCTAACGTCTGCATGTCGTGTTGTCTGCGTCTGCATTCCCTGTCCTCCTTCCTGTTTTCTGCGTCTGCGTTTCCTGTCGTCTGCGTCTTTGTTTACTCTTGTCGTCTTCAAAGTGTCACCGAGGCGGTTTAGAGGTACTTCTACCGGCGACATCACCAGCTGACAGAAGTCCCGAGGCCTCATTTAAAGAGACAGTGTATGAATACGAGCGTTACTCTGTGGATTGAGTATTTCCACGCCTCCTCTCTTTCTTTTCTCTCCTCACGATGGAGCATCGCTCTCCTCCTCTCGGGGGAATCGCTCACACGATGTGTTTAGCTGGTGCAATGAATGTGTCGGTGGCGTTGTGCCCTCTCTCTCTCTCTCTCTCTCTCGTCTGAGATGGGGAGGCAGAGCGTGTTTGCTGTGAGTGTCGCTCACAGTAAACTTTCAGGAAAAGTTTTCCTCACGCGTCGTCTCAAGAGTTTTTCTATTGGATGACATTGTTGGCTGGAATGCACACGGCTGACAGGCCGTCCACATGTCTTCCTTTTGAGGGTCATTTGCCGTTAGGCAGGTTGGCATGTTTATGTTTATTGGCTTATTTATATGAGATATTTATAATTATTCTTAAGCCTATTACTGGTGATAACATGGCGGGTTGTCTAGCCGGGGTGGTACAACAGAAAAGCACACAGTAATTAACATATTCCGTTTTCCTACTTCTTAAATTATGAATATCTCAAATAAAATGTATAATTATTCTAAAATTTGTCATCAAATTATTGTTTTGCGTGGTAATAATTATTGATTAATACGATTAATTATTAAATATGTTTAAAAAGTCTGGAGAAACTTGTGTGCACCTCCAAGCATGGCAGCCAACTGAGCCATCTCCATGGCAACTGACCATCACCGTCACAAACCATATTATGCAGGTGGAAAAAAAGTTAGATATTTATTATATAATTATATAATATATATAATATAATTTTATATATAAATAAATAAATATATATTACAATATTATGCAGTTGAAAACTATATATATATTCATATAATAATAAAAAAATATGAATATAAATATATATACATATAAATATATATATATATATATTAATATATATATTGCATGTATTAAATCGTTTTTCCATTAACTCCATAAACATCTGCACTCCTGGACGATGCTGTAACCATAACATACTTCATGCTCTCTTTGGGATATCTCATCTTATCTTATGTTGATACTGAATAAAAGGTAATATGACAACATGTAAAGTTACTGACTGACACCCGTTGTTGACATTGGTGGTCTCTGAGGGCCGGGATCATCTTCCTCCAGCCTAGACCAAACCACAGACACACTTTATTAAAGGAGTGTGTGTGTGTGGGTGTTTGTGTGTGTGTGTGTGTGTGTGTCTGTGTGTGTGCCAATCACGCGGTTCCCTTATCAATATTAATAGAAGATTAAAAAGTGGCACTGACACCCCTATTTAAACACGACGAGATGAAGCAAGATAAGAAATGGATCAGGATTATTAATTGATGCTTATATTCTCAGACAGACGTCACACACTTTCTGATTAGAACCCGACGAGATGCAGTTAAAGGAACAGTGCGCGGCATTGAGGGGGATGATGTAT
This sequence comes from Pseudoliparis swirei, assembly GCF_029220125.1. Classification (NCBI taxonomy): domain Eukaryota; kingdom Metazoa; phylum Chordata; class Actinopteri; order Perciformes; family Liparidae; genus Pseudoliparis; species Pseudoliparis swirei. The sequence goes on along the minus strand of NC_079391.1, from coordinate 31,524,327 downwards.
CAGGAGGGAAGTAGAAGTACGGTTCTTAAAGAGACAGGTGCTAAGGTTCTTAAAGAGACAGGTGCTGAGGTTCTTAAAGAGACAGGTGCTAAGGTTCTTAAAGAGACAGGTGCTAAGGTTCTTAATGAGACAGGCGCTAAGGTTCTTAAAGAGACAGGCGCTAAGGTTCTTAAAGAGACAGGTGCTGAGGTTATTAAAGAGACAGGCACTAAGGTTCTTAAAGAGACAGGTGCTGAGGTTCTTAAAGAGACAGGCGCTAAGGTTCTTAAAGAGACAGGTGCTGAGGTTCTTAAAGAGACAGGCGCTAAGTTTCTTAAAGAGACAGGAGCTAAGGTTCTTAAAGAGACAGGCGCTAATGTTCTTAAAGAGACAGGTGCTGAAGTTCTTAAAGAGACAGGCGCTAAGGTTCTTAAAGAGACAGGCGCTAAGGTTCTTAAAGAGACAGGAGCTAAGGTTTTTAAAGAGACAGGCGCTAAGGTTCTTAAAGAGACAGGTGCTAAGGTTCTTAAAGAGACAAGTGCAATCAGAATGGAGCAAGCTTTTTCTCACAAGGACTTCTTAAAGAGACAGTTGCAGAGGTTCTGAAAGAGACAGGCACTAAGGTTCTTAAAGAGACAAGCACTAGGATTATTAAAGAGACAGGTGCTAAGGTTTTTGAAAAGACAGGTGCTAAGGTTCTTAAAGAGGCAGGTGCTAAGGTTCTTAAAGAGACAGGCGCTAAGGTTCTTAAAGAGAGAAGTGCAATCAGAATAGAGCAAGCTTTTTCTCACGAGGAGTTCTTAAAGAGACAGGCGCTAAAACAGAGCTTTGACTCAAACTGTATTAAACATTTTTTTTTTTTAGACAGAACAGTAAGAGAAACTATTGTCTGGAGAAAAAAACATTTGACCATGTAAACATGTTGGAGTGGAAATCTGAAAATACAAGGACGAACCTGAAACTGAGCATCCTTTAAACTTTGTCACTGCACCTTTTAGACTCAGAGCGGCTAGATCTCCTCGGGAGCGAAGGACCACAATATCAGGAGAGTTATTCAGTGCCAATCAGACTCTTATTATATGGCAGAATTAGTCATACCAGTGAGTGTTATCCGGCGAAGCACTCGAGGGGGTCCCCAGTGTTAGCACACCAGGTGTGAAGCACATCAGACGAGCGCTTCTCCAGATATATGAAGCACAGAAGAGAAAGATAGACAGAGATTAATGTGGTTTTATAAGATAGATTAATATTTGGCCCGGGGACTTATCTCGGGTATTAAATAGCAATCTGCAAAGTGAACAGACTGGGAGAAGCTCGCCTTGAGGTTTACACGGATACTTTGTGTGTCGGCTCCCTCGAGGTCACAGATGTGCCCGGCTGCACGCTGCGCGGGAATATAATAAATGAACGCCGCTCCGCGCGCACGTTGTTTATCATGCACATTCCAGGGAGCGCGACGGGAGCTAACCCTTTGACGCCATCCGCGGTTTATTTATAGCTCATGCAGATACTTTCTGCACACGTTTCCAACGGAATTTCTCTTTTTTAAAATCGGACAACAAATAGTCTCTCTGACGAAGGTCATATTTGGCTTTTGGCTCGTCTGGTTCTTTTCTTTTACATTAAGATTCCCGTGTATTAAAGGCCCGTCACCAGAATGAGCCACGAAATTCCGATTTCCTGTTTGTCATCCTCTTCCTTCCTGTGAGTCTTCCTCATCTTCCTTCCTGTGAGTCTTCATCCTCTTCCTTCCTGTGAGTCTTCTTCCTCTTCCTTCCTGTGAGTCTTCTTCCTCTTCCTTCCTGTGAGTCTTCATCCTCTTCCTTCCTGTGAGTCTTCCTCATCTTCCTTCCTTTGAGTCTTCCTCCTCTTCCTTCCTGTAAGTCTTCCTCATCTTCCTTCCTGTGAGTCTTCCTCCTTTTCTTTCCTGTAAGTCTTCCTCATCTTCCTTCCTGTGAGTCTTCCTCATCTTCCTTCCTTTGAGTCTTCCTCCTCTTCCTTCCTGTAAGTCTTCCTCATCTTCCTTCCTGTGAGTCTTCCTCCTTTTCCTTCCTGTAAGTCTTCCTCATCTTCCTTCCTGTGAGTCTTCTTCCTCTTCCTTCCTGTGGGTCTTCCTCATCTTCCTTCCTTTGAGTCTTCCTCCTCTTCCTTCCTGTAAGTCTTCCTCATCTTCCTTCCTGTGAGTCTTCCTCATCTTCCTTCCTGTGGGTGTTCCTCATCTTCCTTCCTGTGAGTCTTCATCCACTTCCTTCCTGTGAGTCTTCCTCATCTTCCTCCCTGTGAGTCTTCTTCGTCTACCCTTCTGTGAGTCTTCCTCTTCCTTTCTGTGAGTCGTGTTCTGGGCTTCTTGGAGAGTTCTTTGTCTTTCTTTTCGAGCCTATCTTTAAGCAGCTTTTTCGAGAACTCATTCATATTTCACCGTCTTCGCTGTCAGTTTCCGAAGCCGCGTTTGGCCGACTGTACACAAAGTCGTGCAAATTACATGGCGAACAACACCATGTCCTCAGTTGAGCCGCGTAAACCTCGTGTCTGGGGAGGCCATCCACAAAGATCTATTTTAGAGCCCAAAAAAACATAATCTTGCTCGCTCTGCAGATCATTCCTCCCAATAGCTCCTCTCCGTGTAACAGTGATGTCATGCATTATATAACACAAGCGTGTCACACCAGTTGATGTGGCAATAACTTGAAGTCTAGAAGCACGAAGGAGGCTCAACATGTGTGAACATCTGGACTGTGAGGCTTCCTGTGCGGCGCAGAACCGATCCATCGGATTGGTATTGGGGCAGAAAGACCTCCTTGAAGCCCAAGAGAAGTATTTATGATATGAAATATTCATGCTAAATAACAAACTAAATAAATCATGAAAAAACTCACTGTGAAAAAGTTGAAGTCAAAGTGAAGATGAAAATACAGACAACAACCAGACCGAAAAACCACTCATCAATCGGCTCTCTTTCTGTAAGAAACGAATGAACGTCATCAAAGCATATCAGATGTAATTATTATTTTGTTCTCTCGTCTTCGGCTTCCTCACAAATATATAATTCGCGGAAACAAGCAAGTCTGTCTATTATACTCTTTATTTGATTTTTTAAATATATATATATATACAGGACTGTCTCAGAAAATTAGAATATTGTGATAAAGTTCTTTATTTTCTGTAATGCAATTCAAAAAACAAAAATGTCATGCATTCTGATTCATTACAAATCAACTGAAATTGCAAGCCTTTTATTCTTTTAATATTGCTGATTATGGCTTACAGCTTAAGAAAACTCTAAAACTATCTCATAAAATTTTAATATTTCCTCAGACCAAGTAAAAAAAAAGATTTATAACAGCTGAGTGTTTGTCAAGGCTCAGGAAACCCTTGCAGGTGTTTCGAGTTAATTAGACAATTCAAGTGATTTGTTTAATACCCTACTAGTATACTTTTTCATGATATTCTAATATTTAGAGATAGGATACTTGAGTTTTCTATAATCAGCAATATTAAAAGAATAAAAGGCTTGCAATATTTCAGTTGATTTGTAATGAATCCAGAATGCATGACATTTTTGTTTTTTTAATTGCATTACAGAAAATAAAGAACTTCATCACAATATTCTAATTTTCTGAGACAGTCCTGTATATTCATATATATGTATCACGCAGCCTCTCGTGTGCATCTGGATTCATTCTTTGAACTTGTTCACACTCTTTCAGAGCAAAGGATTAGCCGCTGCCAGTTCATTAGTGTCACTGAGGAGGACGATAAGCTGACAGCGGCGTGCTGAACGAGCTCCACGCTTTTCAACTCTGAAGGGTTTTTTCCCACGGATGGAGAAAAAAATAAAAAAATTGGAGAGATCGTTGCAATCGCATGAAATTTACTCAACTGGTTTGAGCTTTTCCTTTTGTCGGAGCGAGAGATATATATATATATATATATATATTAATATATATATATATATAAATATATATTTATGTACATGTATTTATATATATATATACATATATATATACATATACATGTATATACATACATATATATATATATATATATATATATATCATATATATACATATATATACACATATATTTACATATATATATATATGTATCATACACATTTATATATATATATATATGTGTATCATACACATAAATATACATATATACATATAGGTATATATATATATCTATATATAAAGATATATAGGTATATATACATATATATTAACATGTATATATATATTTATATATATGTATATTTGTATACATATATAGATACACATATTAGGTTTGGGAACCTTCTAACTCATTTTTTTTGTACATTCCTTTCTTGTTACAAGCGAGTATTTTCAGTGAAAGTAATTTCGCTGCTTCAATATCGTTTGTCAACCTGAGGAGAAATATTACGAGTTTCGATGACATTGCATCCGCCATCGGTGACAATTGATGTTGCCTCAACCTCCCCCATCATTTCTGATCATCCGTATATATATTTATATCCAGAGATTGGTCGTCCGTGTCCGTGTCAGACGGCGTATTGAAACCTTTCTCCCAGGGGGCTTTGCTGTCATTGATTTTGCTTGAAGAGCCAAAAGGAAGAAAAAAAGATTCGCACAATAAGTCTGAGGAACCTTCAAAACAAAATGTATTAAGAAAACCAGCGAGGGTTCACATTTAAGAAGCTAAAACTAGGACATACCGGTCTATATGGAAATGACTTAATCCATTAATCTGCAGGTTGATAAATAGATTAAGCTCTAAAGGGAGAGATCGAGGCTTAAAAACACAGGAGGTAGAAAGGAAACAAACAGAAGCTACAGCTCCCCCCCCCCCCCCCCCCCCCAAAAAAAATTATTGAAGGCATTGCTAGAAATTGGACCTGCTGCTATTATTTTGGTTGATTAGTTTGCGTCTTTAAGCCTCGGACATGCTGCTGGGCTTGCGGATCCTATTTGTAATCTGCATCACACTGACAGGTAAAAATACCAAAATGAAAAAATAAATCTCTCAGGGAGGGCAGGAAGTCTTTCTTTCTGGCCTCATTACGTTGTTATTACTCAACAGAGGGATCAAATACTTCGGTCCGTGTTTGGAGAATCTAATCGGTACCTTCGTTGCGATCCGGATAGTTCCTACAGAGAGCGTCGCTCATTTGTTTTCCTCGTCTTAGAAGACGTCATCCGCCGTCAAAAATAGTCAAAAATAGTCAAAAATAGTCAAAAATAACCTCCAAGACTTTGAAAGTTAGCCATAAAGTAAAATATTGAATGAACGCAACAACCCCCGCAATACATCCTCCGGCCTCCGGGATATGACGTTGGGTTCTGAGTTGTGATTGAGCGTTTTTTTTCTTGACCTCGGCCTCAACTTTTAACAGAAGTCCATAAACTACGAGGGAAAAATGAGCAAAACTTCATATGGAGGACGATTTGTGATTGAAGGCTATGGAACAGCTTCTGATGGGGAAAACAATCTGACAGCAACGTCCGATTGTTTTCGGGGGGTATGACTCAACTTTAAGGTCATTTTTTTGGGGGGTGATGCCATTTGTTGTGATTATTAATTTGCCTGATGTTAAGTTTGTCATATTAGGAGAACACATTGGGCTTTTTAAGACAATTTTGATAGGCTGATATTAAAACAAGCTATAATATTGCCCATGTTCAACATTTAAAAGTAGCAGGAAGCACACAAATGCAACAACCCCGCAATACGTCCTCCGGCCTCCAGGGTTACGACGTTGGGTTTTGATTGAGCGTTTTTGTTCTTAACCTCGGCCTCAACTTCTGGAGGACGATTTGTGATTGAAGGCTATAGAACAGCTTCTGATGGACGTTGTTGTCAGATTGTTTTTGGGGAGTGATAACATAGAAGTGAAATATATGGTTTGTTACATGAGAAATTTGTTATCCAAAATGGCCACTAAAATGTCCATTTTGGAGACCTCTCCTAAATTCTCTGGACTAAAACCTCTTTAACTTTGTTCTGCTTCACTTTTTCAAAGTCAAACTTTGCAGGGAAAATGTTACCATATTGTAATATGATTTGTGAGAGTTTTAAACCTTTCAACTGCCTCATTCCAAACATATAATCATCGTGGAAGGGCTTTTTTTCAATTCAGACCTGACATTTTTTGTTCTTTTTCTGTGTGCCATCTTCATTTACTCTTACCCAGTAACATATAGACTCATATGTACACATCTGAACAAAAATTGTAAAATGTAAAAAGGTAAACAGTAGCCCTAGTGGTTGCAGAGATACATAGCCTACTGATATTGTTAAGTTTCGCAGGTATTTGAACCTAAAGTGTTAATATATTACAACTTTTAATTATTATATTCCGGTGATCATTAGCGGTTATTTTTCATCATCCGACCACGTCAGCAGCTCTTTTAATTCTGCTTAATGTTTACATTTATATTTCACACATTTACATATTTTATTTCCTGTATGAATCTTCAAAAGCTTGACTTTAATACCGGACATATGGGGGCAGGCCGCGTAACCTCACATGGTATTATTGTGGCATTATTCAGTCTTGAGACACTAGCTTGGCCTAAATCATAAAGCGTGCATTGCATAATGTTTTGGGAGTTAATCTAGGAGACGCTGGCACTGCTCCAGAGAATCTCCTGATATCTCCTGCAGCATCATAAAAAAGATTCAAGGGCAGAACTAGAAAAAAAGACCCATCTATTGACCAGCTCCGACCGTTTAAATGATAATTCATCCTCGGATCAAATGATATTTCTCTCTGTCTCTTTATTAATGTGCACAAATCTGAAGGCAATGCCAATCGTCAGCATTGAGGGATTCGTAGCCGGAAAAAAATAAGCGTTGTTACTCCGCCTCTGATCCGCCATCCTCTCTCCCCCTCCCTCCCCCTCCCTCCCTCTCGCCCTCTCTCTCTCCATCTCTCTCCCTCTCTCTCTCTCCCTCTTCTTCTCCCTCCCTCTTTCTCTCTCCCCCTCTCCCTTTCTCCCTCCCTCTCTTTCTCTCTCCCCCTTTCTCTCTCTTTCTCCCTCTTTCTCTCTCTCTCCCTCTCCCCCTCTCCCCCTCTCTCCCTCTCACTCCCTCTCCCTTCTCCCTCTCTACCTCCCTCTCCCTCTTCCTCTCTCTCTCTACCTCCCTCTCCCTCTTCCTCTCTCTCTCTCACTCCCTCTCCCTCTTTCCCTCTCTCTCACCTCTCCTCTTTCCTCTCTCTCTCCTCTCCCTTCTCCTCTTCCTCTCTCTCTCTCCCTCTCACTCCCTCTTTCCCTCTCTCTCTCCCTCTCCCTCTCTCCTTCTCCCTTCTCTCTTCCTCTCTCCCCTCTCACTCCCTTCTCCCTCTCCCTCCTCTCCCTCTCTCTCTCTCTCTCGCTCCCTCACCTTCTCCCTCTCTCTCTCTCTCGCTCCCTCACCTTCTCCCTCTCTCTCTCTCTCTCTCTCACCTCTCTCTCCTCTCTCTCTCCCCCTCTCCCCCTCTCTCTCCCTCCCTCTCCCTCACTCTCTCTCTCCTCCTCTCTCTCTTCCCTCTCCCTCTCCCTCTTCCTCTCTCTCTCTCACTCCCTCTCCCTTCTCCCTCTTTCCCTCTCTCTCTCTCTCCCTCTCACTCCCTCCCTCCCTCTCTCCCTCCCTACCCTCTCTCTCTCTCTCTCTCTCTCTCTCTCTCAGTTCACGCTGAGCGTCAGAGCGACAGGGTGTGTGTTTGGGAGCTGCTGGGCGTTGTCTGTGTGTTTCTCTCTTTTCTGTTTTTTCATAGTGTGTATTTAGTTTATGTGGTGTATTAGTTGGGTTTCACAGTAGTTTAATTTGTTTGGTGATTAGTTGGGCTTTTCTCTGGGTGTCTTCCCGCTGCCGGTGCCTCACCGGGCTCGGTGCGTGGGGAATGTTTGCCCGATTCCCCCGCTGCTCACGAGGAGACACGGTATGAAGATTGCCGTGACTCCTCGTGCAGCGTGGAGGAATTGGCTGGCAGTCGGGAAGAAAGTCGGGTTCAGCAGCGTGAAGTCCGCCGCCAAGATGAACGGCTCGGTCGTGATCTTCCTGGATCAGGTGGGAAGGTAAGCTGTGGTAGAGGAGGGTCTCGGTGGGAGATTTGTTTGTGGAGGTGTTTCCGCTGGACCAGCCGTCCACCAGAGTCCTCGTTTCAAACGTCCCTCCGCTCATCTCCGATGAGTTTCTCAGCAGAGAGCTCTCCGCACGGAAAGCTGGTCTCCCGATGAGAGAGATCTCATCGGGGTTCAAGGAGAGCTCGATGAAGCATATCATGAGTTACCGTAGATCGGTTTATATGATACTCAACGACCGGAGCGCGGAGTTAAACCTGCGCTTCAGCGTCAGAGTAGATGATGTTAACTATAACGTCTACGCGTCTTCATCGGCGATGAAGTGCTTTCATTGCGGGGAGGAGGGGCACATCGCGAGGGTCTGCTCAAAGCGAGGCGACCCTGCGCCAGCTGGTCCGGGCGGCTCGGGTCCGGGCGGCTCGGGTCCGTCCGGCGCGTCACGACGCGCTACACCAGCGTGGGGAACAGCAGGTGAGGCGGGCCGATTCCAACGGAGAGCGCGGCGAGCGGCGTCACTGCTGCTGCACCCGACACACATGTGGTGGGTATGAATGAGGGAGTGAGTGATGGGGGTGATGCGGGCAAGGGTGGTGAGGGTGGGGATGAGGGTGGGGATGCTGGACAGGGCAGTGAAAGGCAGGATGTGGGTGGAGTCGGGAGCGGTGAGAGGAAAGGAAAAGAAGGAAAAGCGGACCAAAAAAATGGAGGGGATGTGGGGGGATCTGCCAAGAGCAGTGGGGTAGAGGCTGGGGGTGAGGTGGGAAGTGGGGAGGAGGAAAGAAAACAAGAAAAAGAAGGGGGAAAAAAACAAAAAAAGATTTAAAAAACAAAAAATAATATTGGTGATGGTGGTGGTGGTGGCACGGGCTTAGAGGTGGAAGTGGGGAGTGGGGTGGAGAATAATGAGGAAAGTGAGAAAGAGGAGGAAAAGGAAAAAAAAGACGAGGACAGGGGTGGCGAGAAGCCCATTGAGGGGGTAGGACAGGTGGGGGGAGGCGAAGAGGTGGAGGAGGACGGTGCAGGGGAGGAGGGGGCGGAGCAGGTGGAGATGGACGAGGAGGAAGCAGGGGGGCAGAAAGGAGCCTCAAAGAGAAAGAAGAGTGGCCAGAGCGCTGGCAGCGAGGCCAAGGCCAGCAGGGTGGAAGTGAGGAGGAGGAGTCAGGGGGCGGGGCCGGTGGAGGACAGTAGTGACGAGGAGGGGTCAGAGGACAGCGACTCTCCTCTGTTTTTAACAAATAGTCAGACGCAAAAGCTGTACACAGATGATGAGATCAGGCTGTTTCTGCACAAAACAAAAGGGGAAAAAAAAGTAGAGGTCAAGGATCACTTCCCTGACCTCGTGGCCTTTGTACACTCATGCCTTTTCCACATGAGGGGAAAAAAATTAGACAGACAAGAGGTTTTTAGGATCAAAAAGTTTTTGCCCAAAGTAAAGGAGTGCATCCAGCAGGGGGAGGTGGAGAGCTCCAATGTGTGTTTTATTTGATTTGTTGGTTTTAAGTTTTATTTGTTTTTTAAACTCTTTTCTTTTAATGAACACATTCAGAGTCGGAGTTTTAAACGTAAATGGAGCGAGGGACAGTAAGAAGAGAACATCAATTTATGAATTTAACAAGATGAAGGCCAACGATGTTCTCTTCTTACAAGAGACGACAGCGACAGCACCAACGAGGCGGACTGGAGGAGGGAGTGGGGGGGGGAAGTCCTCCTGAGCCACAACACCAACCTCAGCGGAGGAGTGGGCTTCCTCTTCTCCAGGGCCTTCAGCCCTCGGTCACTGGAGGTCAAACACATCGTGGAGGGGAGGCTGTTCTTTGTGAAAGCACGGTTCGACCTTTTTAACGTGGTTTTTATAAATATCTATGCTCCAACAACTGGGACAGAGAGGCAGCTGTTTTTATCCAAAGTTAATGATGTTTTAAATGACTGTGCCTCGGAGGATTTTTTTATTCTTGGGGGGGGATTTTAACTGCACAGAGGATGATTTTAATGACAGAAACCACACAGAGCCACATCCAGCTTCACAGCAGGTGCTGAGGAGGCTGGTCCATTCTCATGGTCTGGTGGACGTGTGGAGAAGGATGCATCCGGACTGCCGACAGTACACATGGTCCCACGTTAGGGAGGGAAGGATCTCCTCAGCCAGGTTAGACCGTATTTATGTTTTTAAGCACCATTTTAATATTTTTAAAATGTGCAGCATTGTTCCGGCTGGTTTTACTGATCACTCTTTGGTTTTATGTCATGTTTTAATTAGGAATTTTTTACCCAGGAGCGCATATTGGCATTTTAACCCTTAGATGCATAAGTGGGTCAAAAATGACCCAGTGAGGTTGTTTTCTTGAAATATCTTTGAAATGAAAATGTTTTATCATTTGATATTCCAGGTATTCCTCAAAAAACATGTTTTTGATATAATTCCCTTTACATTTTTAACTTACCTTTTATACATTTTAAGAAATTGTAGTTTTTGTATTACTACCCCAAGCTTCCATTAGTGGGTCCTAAATGACCCGCATGCATTTTCTATGGAATCCAATGGAAACCTTTGATTCTTATCAACTGTGGCTGTCAGGAATAAATTAACTGTGGACCACACAGACTATATCAGAAGTGTCACCCCTCAGGAAGATTCTTTTACACAGCAAGAGCTGATACATGTAAGTATTATCTTCATATAATATTATGTGTGTGTGTGTCTTTCATGACTGTTATTATTATTTCTCAACAAATTAGCCTACTTTATAACTAGCTAACACTAGCTAGCTAACTAAGATAGCTAACATTACTATATGTATTGTGTGTGTGTGTGTGCCATTCATGATTGTTGTGTGAAAGAGTTTGTTATTTATCAACAAATTAGCCTACTTTATAACTAGCTAAAACTAGCTAGCAAACTAAGTTAGCTATTATTACTATATGTAGTGTGAGTGTATTTATTTATATAGCTACATATTTATCTATTGAAAACATTACTCTTATGTTTCCTCATCCAAGGTGTCATGGCTGCTAGATACACAACTGAAATGGTCCTACAGATGCTGATGAATGATGATGATGGAGAGGCAGTAACGGGGTTGGACTCTGAGTCTGACATTTCTGATGATGAGGACCCAGACTATTGTCCAGGTGGCAGTGGCAGGCGTCCACCTGGAAATCCAACTGAACAGGATAAATCTGACTCAGAACATTTTTCTTCTGTGTCCTCTGAAGAAGAAAGTGTCCAAATCATGTCCAACAGAATGAGTCGGAAGGGCTCTTACTGGAGCGAGTTACCTCCCACCCAGGGCAGAACACAGAGCCACAATATCCTCAGAAGTCGGTCAGGGCCTGCACAAGGGCTTAGCACCACTGTCTCACCAAAAGATGCATGGGAGCTCTTTATCACTGATGATATAATACAAGAGGTGATGAAGTGCACAAACTTGGAAGGGTGGAAAGTAGCTACAGCTAGAGGAAAAGAATGGAAAAATGTCACCAAAGATGAATTCATAGCCTTCATTGGATTGACCCTGCTTGCAGGAAGTGAGAAGAACTGGGATGTATCAGTCCGTGAGCTGTTTGGGAGTCCTCTACATAATCCCATGTACAAGGCCACTATGGCTATTGGAGACTATTTGGTGACAAAAGCCACAACCCAGCCACAGGAAAGAAGCAGACGGGGCCAACCGAAGAAAAAGTGGTGTCAGATCTGCCCAAGTAACAAAGATCGCAAAGTCAACAATAGGTGTGGGAAATGCAATGTACCTGTGTGCAATGATCACAGCCAGAAACAGGCAGTGTGTCTGAACTGCATAGAGTGATGAGACAAGGCAAAACAGGGAAAATAGAGAGGAACTGTCAATGACTGGACAGTTACACACATACATACACACAAACACACAGACAGACACAGACACACACACAGGATGTTCACATTTTTCTATCGCTGTTCTGGGTAATTTTCTTTTTCAAAAATGTTAAAAAGTGAAAAATAAAGATATTTAAAACATGAAATCATTCTTGTGTGGTCCGAAATATAATACTAAATAGTATACAAGTGATTATTCTAAACCAAAATGTCATAAATACACATTGATTCTAATATGGGTCATTTTTGACCCACTTATGGAAGAGTGTAGGGTCCAGTCACTCGTGCATCTAAGGGTTAATACAGTTTTAACTTTCGATAGGAATTTTAGAGAGGTGTTGTTTTATTTTTGGGGCATTTTTAGGCTGAGGAAGAGTGATTTTAATAATCTTAGGCAGTGGTGGGACCGTGGTAAGGTAGAAATTAAGCTCCTTTGTCAGCAGCACACTTTCAACGTCACTAGAGACGTCACCAGATCTATGAAGGACCTGGAGACTGAGATAGTGGACCTAGAAAGTTTAAGCGAGTCCACAGGAGATCGAGGACATATTGAAGTCCTCAAAAGTAAAAAGGCGGCTCTCGCCGACCTGTTCGAAGTTAAAGTGCAAGGCGCACTGGTCAGGTCCCGATTCCAGACCATCGCGGAGATGGACACTCCCTCTAGCTTCTTCTTCGGCCTGGAGAAGAGGAGTGGGCAGGGGCGAGTGATCCACTCACTGCTGACGGACGCAGGGCAGTCGGTTGTGGAGCCAAGCCAGATCCGGAAGCGAGCGGTGGGGTTTTACTCCTCCCTTTATGCCACTGAGTATAGGGAGGAGGGAGAGTCGACGGAGGGGCTCTGTGGGGAGCTGCCTCAGGTCTCCGAGGAGACTAATGAGGAGCTCGACAGACCCATAACCCCCCAAGAGCTGAAAGCTGCCCTGCAGGGAATGCACGGAGGCGCGCCCGAATCGACGGCCTCCCGCTGAATTTTACAAAAATACTGGGATGTCCTCGAAGGGACATCCTAGACGTCTTCAACGAGAGTCTGGCCTCTGGTGCCATGCCGGTGTCCTGCGAGAGGGCAGTGCTGACGCTACTGCCAAAAGGAAACCCGCAGGACATCGGTAACTGGCGCCCTGTGTCTCTGCTGTGTGTGGATTATAAGCTTCTGTCCAGGGTCCTGGCCTCCAGGCTGAGGGAGCTATGGAGCAGGTCCTCCATCGGGACCAGACCTACTGTGTGCCCGGCAGGTCCATGGTGGACAACGCCCACCTCATTCGGGACGTTTTGGAGGTCTCCAGCTCGTTGGGTATGGATACTGGTCTGATTTCTAGATCAGGAAAAGGCTTTTGACCGCGTTGAACACGGCTTCCTCTGGAAAGTTCTGGGAAGTTTGGGTTCAGCGCTGGCTTCATAGCTAAGATCAAGGTGTTGTACAGTAATGTTGAGAGTGTGCTGAAGATAAACGGCAGGCTGTGTGCTCCTTTTAGAGTGAGTAGAGGGGTCCGGCAGGGCTGTGCTCTGTCCGGGATGCTCTACGCACTCTCCCTCGAGCCCCTCCTCATTACAATACGCTCTAGCCTACATGGTTTGGTTTTACCTGGTTTTAGTAAAGGAATGATTTTATCGGCATATGCCGACGACGTTGTTGTTTTTATCAAGAATCAAAATGATGTAAACCTTTTAAATCAAATAGTACATGATTTTAGCACGGCATCATCAGCGAGGGTGAACTGGAAGAAAAGCGAAGCCCTCGCTGTGGGGGAGTGGCGTGGCCTCCCGGTTCTTCCACAAAAGCTCATATGGAAAAAGGACGGTTTTAAATATTTAGGAATATACCTGGGGAAACCGAGCATGGTCCAGAAGAACTGGGAGGGCGTCACAGAGAAGATAGAGGGGAAACTTTCCAAATGGAAGTGGCTGCTCCCCCAGATGTCTTTTAAGGGTAGAGTACTGGTTTTAAACAATCTTATTGCATCCCAACTGTGGCACAGGTTGACCGTGTTAGACCCTCCCTCTGGCTTCTTAGCCAACATACAAAAGAAGATGGTGGATTTCTTTTGGGAGGGTCTACACTGGGTGCCACAGGGGTGCTGTTTTAGCCAGAGAGGAGGGGACAGGGCCTCGTCCACCTGGCCAGCCGGACGCCACTTTTAGATTACAGTTTGTTCAGAAGTTTTAACGAGTCCGGGGTTTTTAGTGTGGCGAGACGTGGCCAGCTGCATCCTCAGACGTGCTGACAACCTGGGGCTGGATACTGCTCTGTTTTAATAGACTCCAGCATTTTAAAACTAAGTGGGCTGCCTCCTTTTATCAGGGTGTTTTTAAGTCGTGGGCCCTTTTAAGCACGAAGGTGCCCACAGTCTGACTCTCTGTTCTGGTTGTTGAGAGAACCATTAATTTATAATGCACGACTGGACATTAGCAGCAGCGTCACCCTGGACTAACGGGGCGCTGCTGCGAACAAAGACCCTTTCCCTGCAGCAGTTGGTGGATGCAGTGGGGCCGACGCTGAGCGACCCCGGCCCTGGGCTCCTGCTGGGGATGCATTCCGACCGGTGGCGAGGGGGCTCCTGGAGCTGTGGAGGCAGAGGCTGACCGGGTTGGAGAGGAGCCTCCTCAACGACTACAGCCAGCAGAGAGCAGAGCCGGACCCTGCAGACCCCTTCCCAGACATCTCCCTCAGCCCGGGGCTAGGGGACTCACCGCCCCTGCTAAGAACGAGCCACCCAGAAAACTGCACACTGAACAAAGCAGACAAGAAGACTTTGTATTTTAACCTCATGAAGAGCATCAACAGGTCCAGACTGTGCAACAGACCGCCCACTGTGTGGTCAGAGAGACTTGGGCATGGAGGCCCTGGCCCGCAGTGGGGGGTCCTATACAAGCCTCCCCTAAAGAAAAGGACCGCTGACCTCCAGTGGCGGATTTTACACGGTGCTGTCGCGTCCAATGCTTTTATTTCGGTAATCAATCCCGCTGTCCTGAGCCAGTGCCCCTTCTGTGACCTCCGGGAGACTATTTACCATGTTTTTAATGAGTGTAAGAGACTTTTGAGTTTCTTCACTCTGTTAACATTGGTTTTTAGTCTTTTTAATGTGGCTTTTACAGAGAAGGTTTTTATCATGGGAGCTGCCTACAAAAAAACGGAAAAAGAAAAATGGCAGCTCCTTAATTTTTTATCCGGCGAAGCCAAAATGGCCATTTATTTAACAAGGAAGTCCCGGGTGGAAAACAGAGAGGGGCAGGAAGCCAGGGCAGTGTGGCTCTGTAACATCAGAGCCAGAATCTGGCTGGAGTTCAGGTTTTATAAACACATTGGAGACCTGGATGCTTTTAAACAACGCTGGTGTTTTAAAGGTATTGTTTGTTCTGTGGTGGAGGAGGAGCTGGTGTTTGCACCGCTTTTTATTAGGTAAAGCATGTGTTTCTGTTTTTTAAATATTTTGTTTTGTTTATTTGTTTTTATTTTAAACGACCCGATTTTTTAAAACCACTTCATTTTTAAAGAAACGTGATGGTTAAAGAAATGTAAATAAAGTGTTTTTCAAAAATCAAAAAAAAATCTCTGTCTCTCTCTCTCTCTCTCTCTCCCCTCCTCTCTCCTCTCTCTCTCTCTCTCCTCTCTCCTCTCTCTCCTCTCTCTCTCTCTCTCCCTCTCTCTCCCTCTCTCTCTCTCCCTCTTTTCCTCTCTCCCTCCCTCTTTCCCCCTCTCTCTCTCACTCCCTCTCCCTTCTCCCTCTCTCCCTCTCTCTCTCTCTCACTCCCTCTCCCTCTTTCCCTCTCTCCCTCTCACTTCTCCCTCTTTCCCTCCCTCTCTCTCCCTCCCTCTCCCTCTCTCTCTCCCTCTCTCCCTCTCTCTCCTATCATGTATTCATGCCCCGACAGGCGTCATATGGTGGTGTCAAGGTGCAACACCCGCCCATAAGATGTTCCCGTCACAGAGCGGCGTGTTTATGTCTTCACGGACTCTTGGGGGGCGGCTGCTCGCGCGGCGCCGCAGGAGGGACCGCATGTTTCCCGCAATTTTTAATGCCCACCAACGCACCGACGCCTCGTCCCACCTGCCGGATGTTCCATTAGCTAAATGAGTCCCGGCGGCTCACACACGAGCGCAGGGTCGCGTTTCACTAAATTAAATCTCGGGAGTGTAATCTTTCAGAGTAAAAGAAAAAGGTCAACCGCCCGGACCCTCCGAGGTCGAGCCGTCGCGATCGGAGTCTCGGCATGGACCCCGCGGCGCCTCGCGGGTTAACCACGTCTGTTGTCTCCTGGCGCTAATCTTCTTGAACAGCGTGAGAGAGTGTGACATTGCATGAATCCTCCTCCTCCTTAAAGAGATTTTCCATTAACCTTGCAACGGTGACTGACTTCCTCCGGTAGACGGCGGAAAGCTCGGAGCGTTGCCGCTTGATGGGAGAGCTAATGGCCTCATGTGCATACGTGAGCACGCAAGAAGAAATGTTAAATGTGAGGGGAGCGTGGACCTGAATACACGAGTTCAAGAGGACGCCAGAGTTTATTTTTACCATCGCATTCTGCGGAAGGTTATGTTTTGATCGCTGTGTATTTATTTATTCATTAGTATGTGTGTGTGTGTGTGTGTGTGTTTGTGTCTTATTCGCATAACTCAAAAAGTATTAAACCGAATCGCATGACATTTGGTGGGATGATTGGTTATTATCCGGGGACCATTTGATTAGATTTTGGGATCGATCGGGTCAAAGGTCAAGGTCAAGGTCATGAAAAGGTCAACATCTTCTTTTTACCATAGCGCAGTCAATTTATATCCAATTGGCATGCAACTAATGCCAACATGTTCATAATTCAATACCCAATCTTGTGATACATGACATGTCATAATGACAGCATTACATACAGTCCAAATTGTATCAAGTACCACAACATGGTTTTCTTTCTAAATCAATAAATCCAGGCTGATGTTCATACATAATTTTTTTGTGATATTTACCACAATATCCGGTATCAAGTTACATCAATTTACAGTTCCCCACACTCTCATGCCAAGTACCAAGAAAGTGGCTGTGGCGAAGGTATGCGCTCTACCGAGTGCCCGTTCTAGTTTGATATGGATTCATCGCCTGGAAACTTAATGCATCCGAGAGACAGAGTCAGAGAGAATAGAACGTCGAGACGGATCGCAGATATTCAATTCAGTTTATTTTGTATAGCCCAATATCACAATTTACAAATTTGCCTCAGAGGGCTTTGCAATCTGTACACATAGACATCCCTGACCTTTGACCTCACATCGGATCAGGAAAAACTCCAAAGAGATAGAAAAAACCTTTCTCCGGGATCACGAGATAAGTCCAGGAAGATTTATTCATTTTGTAAAGCAACGGGACATCAAACCGGCTAATAACAAAAGCGTGTAACATCGGTGACGAGGAAAAACAAAATGGCCGCGCCTCTCTTAACGCTTAACGTCAGTGTGGAGAGTCTCAGGAGCAACAGAGATCGTTCCAGAACACCAGTATGGTGGCTAACGTTAGCTTTGAGTCTTCTGACTCTGGGACCCTTTAAGACTCATTTTATGATATCGCTGGTAACTATTTCGTCGGTTTCATCGATAAAGTTAAACAAAATGCGACACGATTCAGTACGGCGGTAGCCTGTGATTACGTCACGGTGGCCGCTGTTCAACGGGACGCATTGTCGACCTTTAAAGGGTTAAAGCAGGGGTGGGTCGAACTAACTTTCACCGTGGGCCACATCAGTATCATGCCTGCTTCTTAAAGGGCCGGTGTAACTGTATAAACTACTCCAACATATTGTTAAATAACTGTCTTTGCATTCGATTATTGTTTATTGGAGTGTAAAAATATTGTACATGAGAAAATGTCTCTAATATTATAAAATAAATCCATTTAATTTGAAAACCTTCAAAATAAAAGCGCAGGATATTTTTCGTCAATTTCTTTAAGAAAAGGGGATCACGTGTCTTTCAAGCCGTCAGGGGCCACATGAAATGATGTGACGGGCCGGATTCGGCCCGCGGGCCATGTGTTTGACCCCTGTGGGTTAAAGTCTAGCAAGAGATGGAGTTAAACAGAGAATGGGGAAGATTGCAACAGAGACGGAAAAAGCCAAAAGAGACAACCGGTGAGGCAAGTTCAACGGTTTGAATGGTTCAACGTCAAGAACCAACAAAGAACTGAATGAACCAGAACAACAACAACAACAACAGAACGAAAAACTCTCAATTCCGATGAGACAAAGTATGCAAAGTATTTTGATTACTCAAAATATACACACGCCGATTAAAAATGGCGACCACAGTTTTTTGGCAACCAATAGCTGATTGGTCTGCTGGCAATCACATTGAAAAGTGTGGAGCCCAAACATTTGATTCTTCAATGTTCATAACGCTGATTACTGCCGTCGTCCGCCTGGTAATTATGAATAAACTCCAAACAGCCTTTCTGTTCAAAAATGTAAATTTGAGAAAACCGACGACGTTGCCAGGGTCCTTTCCGGGACGTTAAACTGTGTTCACAGGGCGGATACCAGCAATTCGATCGTCTCGTGTGAAAACCTGAGCGCGTTTGTTTTTTAACGAAAGCAAAAAGCGGGATGTCTAATATCCAGAGACATCAATTCCATAAAATGATGCCCCGTCAGAAAGAAACGAGACGGCGGTCTGCTTCCCCGAAGGTCACGAGACGACGACCTTCAAGGCCGCCGCCGCCGAATCGATAAAGAAATCTAATCACGGGAAGTTAGCCGGGGTCCAACAACCAAATTATGTCGAAGAGACAAAGAAACAAAGGAGCTTCGGATTCGTGGGCAACCTGTTAAATTGGGGGTCCGAATGTTGAATATAATTACATTAATTTGCAGACGCGTCAATGTTTGCTTCGTCTGTTCGACATTATAAAAACATCTCGGGCCTCCTGGAGGTTCCTGGTGGCTAATCATCCTGCAGTGAATATTAAAAAGGTTACGCAGAATACTTCACGATCACTGCACTTACTTTCGTATACACATTTAAAAAATGCTATTTCACATGCACAGATGCACAGACTCCTTTATTAATCAGAGGAGGCTGTCTGACCCCCTCGGCTACGACCGCCATCACTCACGTCCATCCCGTCGTAAACAGCAGTCACGGTTGCTTTATTTATATTTTACGTCCATCATGATTTGTCAAGCGGAATTGGGGCCATGAAGGCCGGGCGTAAAGAAAGACGGCCGTAAGGATTTAACAACTTGTTGATTTAGCAAATAGCAATTTTTACGAGGCGACTACATTTTGCGGTAATTGATGCGAACGTCACGTTAGAAAAACGCTCCGAATGCGATCGGAACCGGGAGGAACAGAACGGAGCTGAGAGAAGTCGGGATGCCAAATTGACGGAAGATTCAAAACCAGGCATTCAAATATCTTTTCTACATCCTCTGCTGCAGAATTTACAGCCTGGTGTTAAGTAGCTCCCATACACATTTTATTTACGATATTTTATCAATATATTGTCACGCAAGTGTTGTTTTGCCTTCGTTTGTCTGCCGTTTGTTTCTTTTTTCCGTCCAGAAAGTTTTGTTGATCTGCATTAAATCCATTAAATCCATTTGAACGAGGCAAAATGGCCAATTTGGCACATTTTAGAGAGGTTTTTGTACTCAAACCTCTCTAACTTTGTTCTGCTTCACTTTTTCAAAGTCAAACTTTGCAGGGAGAATGTTAACATATTTTAATATGATCTGTGAGAATTTTAAACATTTCAACTGCCTCATTCCAAACATATAATCATCCTGGAAGTGATTTTTAAACAAATTCGGACCAGAAATGTTTAGATTTATTCGGTTTGCCATCTTCATTTACTCTTACCCAGTAACATATACACTGATATGTACACATCTGAACAAAATCATTATTTATTTTTTAATGTAAAAATTATTGAAAAAGCCCTAGTGGTTGCAGAGATGCAGCCTTTTTAGTTTGGATATGCAATTTTCGGAGCAGAGGCCTAAAAAAAAGCTTGCTTCTTAAAAAGTTAATACGATCATTGAGAATAATTAATAATTATCTTAACCTGGAGTCTGCAGGTTTTAATTTATTGCATTACGTTATTACTTTAATTCACTTTTTGGGGGTTTAGATTTAGAAAAGAGAGAAATCATGTTCGTCCATCTGTTGTTGTTGTTGTGGTTGTTGGATATTTGATGTTTCAATAACATCTGAGGCACAAAATGAAAGACTCAAAATGTTTTTTTCCATAATTTTTGGTGCCCTTCCAATAAGTTACTGTAATTGCGTGAGAAAGGAGGAGGCTCCCCATTAATTGGTCATCATTCATAATGCTAATTAACTATTTAATTGCAATCAATTTGGGTTTGATGGGTTTCAAACCACCCCGCCTCCTCCCAAATGATGTCTCCATACCAACTTGACTGCATTCTCAAGTACATCTCGAAATGGGAAACCTAGTTCTTCTCCCATGTTACTGTTGCAGTTCTGAACGCAGTTAAATATTCAAGGTTGTGAATAGAAACAAAACTGAAAATTAAGGTGCGGTAAACATCATAATTCGTAAGACTTTGTTTGACGTTATTTGATTCGCGGAAATAAAATTAAATCACACGGGACGCGAACTGTGGCGTCCCGTGTGAAAGTCCTGTGTTTGCTTGTGAACGTCCATGGGCGATCGTTGGAGACGTATTTGTGATGCATCAAAAAACTAATTTCCATTGAAATATTATACACAATGGTACAGATTACAATGCATAATGATCTCAAACCAAAGAATATATCACGACATTAAACAAGAGAAACAATACCTGAAAAATACAGGCTCAATAAATGTATTGCCACATCTAAAAAAAAAAAATAAGCTTCACTCCACCATCAAAGGCAGGTATTGCACCACTGCTTTGGTCCCCCCCCCCCCCCTAGTGGACCATCCTTCGCCTTGCCCGTGGCAGATTGATTCGGGGGATCGGCTCGGCCGGGATGGCGAACATTTCGCCACCCCTAATGCACTTCTGAGGTGGGAGTGTTTCGGTTTATTGTGGCTCGGACTTGATATTCATAGCCGGCCGCATCGCCTGTGCATGATAACGGTCGTTGGATGTGCACGACTTACGGATGCGAGGCGGCGCTCGTTTAAGGGCTCGCTCGCTCGGTTCGGTCGGCTTACGAGGTTTTCCAATTTTCACACAAATCCGCCCCCCCCCACCAGCAGCCACTCTATCAAGGGTCGCCACTCTATCAAGGGTCTCCTGCAGCTCCTTGAACACAACTCCATTAGGAGGATCGTCCGTCCGGGGGTTCTTAACCAGGCGTGCGATTTCATTGGATAGTCGACACGACCATCAAATAGTCGATACACACTTAGAGCGCCGAGCCGATCACGGTGATCCGAGGCGTGCAGCATCAAATCCTCAACCGAGAGCCGGAGGTAGGAAACCTCTTTCGCTGAAAAGAGATCGTATAGGAAAAGCTTTTTAAATCTTAATGGGCCATTAAATGTAATTCTCACAACTCGTATATATTCGTTGACACGATTTTTGCTTAGAGCTCAGAGCGCCTATCGCCCATTGAGAGGGTTTTTTTCAGCAAGGTTTTCTTTGAAGTTACTGTCTCTCATGTCTTCACTGGGGGTCCCAGGTCAATGCTACAGGGTACAAAGGTTCCTTCTGGACACAGGGATGCCAAATAGTCGATACACATCTAGCAGCTCTAAACCGATCACGGTGATCCGAGGCGCGCAGCATCAAATCCTCAACTCAAGCCGGAGGTAGGAAACTCCTTCGCTGAAAAGAGAACATATAGGAAATGCTTTTTAAATCTAAGTGGGCCATTAAATGTGCAACAATTTGTGATTTTCACAACTCGTATATTCGTTTACTCGTTTTTTGCTTTGCGCTCAGAGCGCCTATCGCCCATTGAGAGGGTTGTTTTTTCGGCAAGGTTTTCTTTGAAGTTACTGTGTCTCATGTCTTCACTGGGGGTCCCAGGTCGATGCTACAGGGTACGAAGGTTTGCTCTGGACACAATGCTGCCACCTCTTCTGTGTGGTTGTCCTCGGCCTTATTGGGTTCAACGTTTCATTGCACCGCTCGGATCGCTGAGTTTTCGGTCGAAACGGTCGATCGGGGTCTTTAACCGACGCGTCTGCAGACCTCCCGAGTTTTTTTTTTAAGGACTACAGAAAGAAAAACACACACACACAAAAAAGCCTGTATAACATCTATTTATTTCACACTCGACTGAGAAGTAATTACTTACTATGTGATTCAACGGCTGTCCCTCAAATCAGCATAAGAATGAGAAAAGATATGAAGAAGGCAAATGAAGAAAAAGCATCAGCAGAAAATTACTTCCGCAAACAAACAAAAAAATGCTTTACAAGCATATTCAATATATTGCTGAACTGATGAGTTCATTCATCACATTTTTCTTCTCCTTTTGGACTTATGGTCTAACGCACTGAGCAATGCAGAGAGGTCGGCTCAGACTCTGGGAATCAATGATGGGACATTCTTCACCGTTTTATGACACCCGGCCATCAATCTGCAGATTAAGCGAAGATTAAATTAATCATAAATCGCAGCCGCTAAATATTTAATACGATATCCATATAACCTTTAGTGAGTTTTTTCTCGGTCTCATTGGTACACTTGGTGAATTGCGACCGAGATACAGGAAGCTGCATGTCGAAGGAGAATAAATATGAAGGTGAAGGATTTCGGGGGGCGCCTTTGACGCCTGCTGTTTGTTTTGTTCTCCCCATAAAGATTAAATATAAAATAGCATCAATCAAAGAGCTATTTTTCTTTTCTTTTCATGTATTTGTTTCGGGCCGACGTACAGAAATAACCGACTCTGACACATTAATATCTCCGGCGATGGTACGATGCCATTACTTATGAACAAGATAATATTTCAACTGCCTCTCGTTCCAGCGTCTCCCGTCTCATTTAGGCCAATATCGCATTGCGTCATTTTGGTCTCGGAACTAAAAAAAAAGATGAACACAACTTCTGTTTTCGGATCCCATTTTTCACGAGTTGTCATAAAACATCAAAGACGGTTGATAGGAGACGCAAAAGGCGGATTTATATGAAAGTAGGTGCACATATTTGTTAAAATCCCTCCCAGTTGGTACTTCTCCTTTGCCAAGATACTCCATCCACATGACAGCTGTGGCACGCTGATTAAACGGCGTGATTAATACACAGATGTGCCGTGGGCTGGTCACAATTAAGGCCACGGTGAACTACGGCTTTCACTCGACCGAGGCTCCAGATGTTCACTCGTTCCTGGTCACAGGGGATTCGCCGGCGATGGAAAAACACTTTTACAAAGCGCCAGACCGGATTTGGTTACGATGACGGACGGCAGTCGGGTCCGGATCCTGCTGACGGGGCGATTTCTGCAGAGATTCTTCAATTTGCACGAACCCAAGTGTTGCATCAGCTCTCCGGGCCCCGGGCTCAGACCATCTTTAAGATGCGGGCCGGTGTGGTTGCAAGCGTTCTGCCAAATGATGTGTTATAATGGTGCTTCTGAATCAGCATCTTGATACGCCGGAGCGGTCAGGTCTCACACATTTGAGCACAACACTTGAGAAAAAGAAAAAAAAAGGTCTTCAAATAAATTGTTTTAATGTGCATTTGATTGCGTAAAACAGTTTTTGTTTAAAAAAATAAAGGCTACAGAATAATTTTGGGGGGATTTTTTGAAAAGCAATTGCACACTTATTTTTTCCAATATTTGAAAGTGCCTCTCGAATGCAGGGGAAACAAAAAAAAATAAGAAAATTGAATTCTAATTGTGTTTAATCTTAAAAATAAAAGGATCTTGGAGCTTCGTTCACTTATAATAAGATGAGATGTTATCATGACTCTTAGAAAACAAGCAAAGAGAGAGAAATGGAACCCAGAAGAAGAAAGGGAACAGCATCTACAAGCGCGACACACTAGGATCTATAGTAATAAATGTGGAATGTCAGTTTTCTTTCTGAAAAAATGTAAGACAATCCCCCCCGAGGGAAACAATCCGTTGATGTTCTACTCTTTGCGTGTCACTAAACGTCTTCAGTTACACAGATGGCGGTTTTCCGGCTCCGTCGTCTCTTCGCAGACGTTCAAGAAGTTAATCAAACCTCAGAACCCTGAGCCATGAATAAGACATGTGGAAGACACTTAGTGGGAAAGACTGACTGGCTGATGTCTGCCAGCTCCAAAGTCTCCCCCCCCCCCCCTTTTTGTTATTCCCTCCAGCAATATTTTCTTTGAGGAAACTGTATTTCATGTGTTCGCTCAGGGTCTACCGTTGGAGCCATTGGCAGCAAAGGTTGTTTACCGCTATGCTAACGGCTTTGTTGCGTCTCCTCCCGTCTTCCGCTCGCCGTTTGTCGAGTTTAAATTAGATCAGCTTAAGCTTCGTCTGTAACCGACACATTCTCAGCCCTGAATGCGTAAAGGCTGCAGAAAGCCAAACAACCTTTTTCGATATCCCTCTTGGCGGAGAAGCCGTAGCTCACCGGGCGCTCCGCCGTCTTCCCCGTGTGTTGGAAAAGAAACGGGAAAAAGATGAAGAAGGCGACTGAAGAGGAAAAAATACGAACAAAGCATGTTAATTATATTGGAGCTGAAATAATTAAATTCATTTATCAGTCTTTTTCTTCTGGACTGACAGTCTGAGAAGATAAGAGAGGTCCGTTTCCACACCGAGCCTTTAAATCGGCAGACTAATCATGAGGGGAGGCTGTAGCTCAGTGGGGTAAGGGGGTCGTCATGCAACCCCAACGTCGTCGGTTCGATCCCCGCTCTCCCCAGTAGTTGCAAGTCGAAGTGTCCATGAGCAAGGCCAATGACGCAGAGTCGAATATTCCTATAGAGTCGTAGTATATTAACCATATATCCTTCAGTTGATTTTAATGATTTTTTTCCTTGATTAATGTGACTTATTCTTTGAATAAGCGTTCCGCTTTTTCAACATCGCCAGCTTCTACTGTTTCTACAATTAAGTAGCAATTAATCACGATAATAATTTGGCTGCCACCAGATTTGCTCTTCAGGTACCGATTTTTTTTTGTGTGTGTGATAAACGTTTAAATTACACTATCATTAAATTTTCCTCCAGAGAGCCAAGTGGGGCTTGTGAGCCAAATATGTCTTAACCCAGGGTGTGAGGCAAAAAATATAAAGCCACTCATCATAGTTCGATTAAACCTTAAACAGTTTACGGTTATTCGCACATTTTCTCACGTTTATGACATTCTTAACCCAGAATTCAACGTTTTGGCCGTCGCTGTCCCAGCTTTTTGAATGGAAGTGATGCGATAGGGACTGTGGAGTGACATGTTCAGCTTAGGTATCAACCTGCCATAAAGTAGCTCCACCCTAAAGCAAGTAAATGATGGTCCCATTTAGAGTCAAATTGAACCTTCTTTAAGGTCTATTTAGCTCTAAATGAGCATAATGTACTAAGTGATGACATCATGCTGTATAGAAGAAGACTTGAAACTAGAGATTGAGACATAAACTCATGTTTACAATGTTTACTGAGGGAATACATCAAGAGAGAAGTAGAGTCATGATATAGACTTCTATACAACCAGAGGAGCCCCCTGGTGGTCAGGAGAGAGAATGAAGCTTTAACACATGAAGCATAGACTTCTATACAACCAGAGGAGTCGCCCCCTGGTGGTCAGTGGAGAGAATGCAGCTTTAACACATTAAGCATATACTTCTATACAACCAGAGGAGTCGCCCCCTGGTGGTCAGTGGAGAGAATGCAGCTTTAACACATTATTCATATACTTCTATACAACCAGAGGAGTCGCCCCCTGGTGGTCAGTGGAGAGAATGCAGCTTTAACACATTACTCATATACTTCTATACAACCAGAGGAGACACCCCCTGGTGGTCAGTAGAGAGAATGCAGCTTTAAAAAGCATTCTGCAGCTTTCTGATTCTGATTCTGATTCTGAAAAACAATGAAATATTGGGCCCACTTTTTAGAACTGGAGGTTGCCGCCTTACTAAAGCAAAGTATATGTGACTGTATTTACTAAAAATAACGAATCCATACAGTAAAATGTATCTGCATGTAAATGTCCAAAAGTCATCGCTATGAAAGTTCTGAAACTTGTCTGCTCGGTTATTTGGGGAAGAGCAGAAAGGATGCACTTGAGAAAACAAACAGTTTGTCAAGGTCAGCCAAGTTTTTTGGGTTCTTGAATCTGGAACGCTTAAGGGTCTGAAATACAAATTCAAACTGTTTATTTGACCCCCTCGTCCTGCCAGGACAGCGTGAGTCTTGTTTGTTTCTCCTCATCCGGAAACTTGATTTTATTGAGACCAAACACAGAAGAGGAGCAGCCCTGAGGGGAGCAACAACGGAAAAATTGCAATCCTATGCAGGCCTTTCCAATTAGCTCGATGCAATCCCAGTGAATGCTGACGGCTGGAAATTATGACGGATGCTCTCGATTTCTCCATCCGCTGATACATATCCATCAATCGCCGGGGACCTAATTCAGGTCAGGGTGCTCCCACATCCCCATTCTTCACCCCAGTGCAAATTTTTATTTATTTAGTAATGCGAGTCAAACCCAATAGCTTCTCTGGGGAGGACTGGATGAAGTGCCAAGTACAGGCGAGGGGATAATTTACTCAGCTTTCCAATTAGGACAAAGCCATCCGCTGAGGATACAAGTGGGGAGAGCGTAAACACTCAGTCATCAGCGTAGGCGGAGGACACGGACAGGCAGGCGGATGAATAATACGAGGGAAATATGCAGGCTAATGATAAACACGTAAACAAAATGCCACGAGATGCGATGGATGCCGCGGTTTGTATTCCTGTGGACGGCGGGACTTTTTTGAGACAATTATGATAAATTCCGCCGCGCAGTATCAGCACATTAGGAGAGTTTTACATCCGATAAATGCATCTCATTATTTTTTTCCGGTATATTTTGCGAGTTTTATCGAGGACGTGCAGTTTATTTTGGACGTGACAACATGGAGAGATGTGGATCTGTGATGATGAATTTTCTGAAAACATCGTGTTGGAATAAAAAGGTCCCACTGAGACGAAGGCTTCACTAAAACAGACTCTGTAGACCACCGGAAGTAATAGTTCTTTTTCTAGTCGTAGCCCAGGAGTATTATTTACAGTTTCTAGCATTTACTTTGCCATAATGACTCTTGATGTCTATTGAGAACAACTTTTTTTTATTTTAATAAAAGCGAAATGGTTTGCAGAATGCACAAAAAGTATATATATATATTTTAAAAAACTGGTCCTTTGGGTCGAGCTTTTATTGCAGTTTCAGGGGGTTGCAATCATTTGAAGTGTTACTAATGGCGATATTAAACCAGTGGCCTTGCTTCCAATTTGTGCCACTGTATAGATCACATCGCTTTCATCCTCTTCCTGGGGTAAAGATTGAAACTTTGGTCAATTTATTTGTGAGCGAAAACCAGTAGATCAAGGAATAAAAAGCCACAACAAAACCCATTTTGCATTCTCTCTTTTTTCCGATGCTTTTTTCATTCTTTTTTTGCTAGATACCAAACACAACCAGTCTCATGTGGCGCAAGCACAATTTGAAAAGGGAATAGCACACTGAACAGGAGTCATATTGTTTAAACGATGTTGCGCTCCCCGGTCTTCGTTGATCTGCTGGCAATAAAAAAGGAGCTGACACGGAAGAAAAAATGACATTTTCCACATTTAAACTGTTTAACTCCTGGGAAAACCAAAAACATTCAATGTAATAAAGCCTCAGACATAAAACCAAACGATTGGACAAAACCAAATCTAAATGACGTACAACTATGTATTATGTTGCTTGGTTTTATAATTTTAAAGAGACGAGCCGTGGCTTCATTTCATCCACTGACGATTATTAATTTATTCATGGCTATTTATCATCATATCCGGCGAGTGACAGTAGCTATGGGCAGATGGGTAAGAGACTCATAAATATGAATTAATTTGAGAGCATTCCACACTCACAAGTCAGCAACTACGATACTAAATGAGAACGATGTTCAAGGGTCCCTCAGCAGCTTCATTATTCACTTCCTACAAAAGGATTATGGCTCATTGTTTAGAGGTTTTCTTGACACCCATGAATATATCAATATTTTTTTATTATCTTTAATGTTAAAAAATAAGGCTGATTTAATTGAAAGTGCTGGAGTAGATGTTGATTTGCTCTCAAAGATGACAAAATAAAACCCGGTGGAGATATTTATTTTCTTCAGAATGACAGATGGAAGAAATATTGAAAGAGAAATTAATTAGTGAGTTGGTCATTTTCATTGGTGAACGAAGGCTCGCCCGGACATATCCCCGTGACCTCAGATCGCTGTATAGATAAGAATCTAAAAAAATACTAAAAATACCAGGTTGTAGTTTACAGTTTTTCTCCATTGCTTTGGCTCAATTCTTGAAACAGAAATGACATTCTCAAAACAACACGTGCAAACCTCCAAACCACTGGACACTTGTTCACAACAGATTTGAATTTCTCATTCCTTTAATCAAATTGCAATTGTTTAAGAAACTTCTTGCAAATGACAAGTACAATTGCCTACAGCTTGAACACATTTCAAATGATTTAGCACATCTGTGCAAACGGTTAGGTACAATTGCCTTCAGTTAGCCCAATTACCAATTGAATACATCTTGCTGGTCTAAACCGACTGTTGCTTCTCAGTCAAGTGGTTGTTCTCTGCAAAACATCTTGGCATCATTTCCTTGTTTACATCATCACCTGCACAATAGTTCACTCCACTGTCAAAATCGTTCAGGCACATAATACCATGAAAAACATCATGGTATATACTGTAATATGGATCTCTTGGATCATCGGCTTCATTTTCAGGTGCAACTAGAACTTTACTAATCAAGGGGGATTTTCTCACATCCGATCACCAATCACACAGTCATTTTAGTTAGCTGACAGGTGCTATCCAGGAGTATAAATGCTTCCATCAAATATCTAGGGCTTGACAAAGTTCAGTGGAGTTTACAGTATGAACATGGAAGCACCTGGCCAGGTAAACGAACAAGGGCAACTGCCTGATCGAGGAAGAGGAGGAAGAGGAGCAAGGGTGCGTGGTGGTGGAGGGTGTATGAGCATCGGGCTCTAAACCAGAGGTCCCTTCTCCAGGCAATGGATGCTGCTTGTGCCGATGTCACGGCAGATCAGTGCAGGGGATGGTTGGGTCATGCACGGCGATTCTTCCCCCGTTGCATCGCAAGGGAGAACATCAGATGTGATGTTGACGAAAATCTGTGGCCAGACAGACGTGAGCGCGAGGATGAGCAGGAGAGTGAGGATGAACTCCAGCTTTGAACTCCAGCTTTGCTTTACTTTCCTACTGTATGTTTTGTTTCAGTAGTGTAGGCTATACTTAATTTTATTTTTGATGTGCTTTTTGTTTGACACAATTTTTTGTTTCGGTTTTGCAATTACTGTAACAATTTCCACGGCAGTATAAGTGCAATACAGTATGTGATGGGAAACCTTGTTGGCTCCTCTTGAATGAATCTTTTTTCTGTTTGATACACATAGTATTCTGGAAAGAAAACATCTACTACAGTAACCATTCAGTGTCAAAGGACTAAGCCAAGATTGAAATGTGCACATGAGGGATATTTCTATGGTCCACTGCCATACTGACAAAACATTTTGACCTGCAGTGTTTAAACAATGACGAAGGGACTTTTCATTTTGGGGGCACTGACTATTTGTATGAGAAAATGAATGAGTTTTGACTGATGAGTTGTCTGTTTTGGGAGAGATATGACCTTTTGCAGGTGTGCCATAGTGTTTTGCTAAACCATCTAGGTTATTTTGGCAAATGTATTGTGATGTCTTTAGAGGACGGGATCGTGAGGTGAGGCGTGGGTGCACAAATCAAGACGACAGGCGAAGGTTTCTTTAAATCCAAGTCTTTGTAATTTGATTCTTCGTAATCAAACAAAAGGCAAAACTTAACTCCACCACCCGTCGGTGTACACAACAAACATAATGTCCCGGACTCTCCTGAGTTCCTCGCAGGCTCATCAGCCTCATCCTTTTCAGCTGTGTGGCTGCCTTCCCCCGCCTGCACTGCTGAGTGGGAATTGTAGTCTTTCACCACGGATGTCCTGCTGGTTGTAGTCCCTGCTGCAACCACCGGGAGGGAATGTACCTCCCATTAAGCACCCTTCCTCTGATGACATCACAGTATTTAAAGCTTTGAGAATGTCCTTTTTTTCAAAAGAGAGATGAGCCACAGCAATCGAAAAGGAAGTTTTCATTTTGGGGGCACTGACTATTTTTATGAGAAAATGATTTGGGTTTGAAGCTTGAGTTAACTGTTTTGGGTGAGATATGACCTTTTGAAGGGGATCTATGTAGTTGTGCTGAACCATATATGCTATTTTACCAAATGCACTAAGAGCTTTGAGAATGTAATTTCTGTTTCAAGAATTGAGCCAAAGCAATAGAGAAAAACTGTAACGGCTCCACTAAGCTGCAAAGATGCATTTTAAATCAAATTAAATGAGTAATTCTGTTGCCTGATCCAAACTTTTACTTGAAAAAGACTATGGATGAAACTAGGATGCAGGATGGACGGATAGATGGATGGATAGATGGATGGACAGATATATAGACCGATAGACGGATAGATGGATAGATAGATGAATAGATGGATAGACGGATATATAGATCGATAGACTAATGAATGGATGGATGGATGATATATAGATGGAGAGATGGATAGACGGATAGATGATAGATAGATGGATGGATATATAGACGGATAGATGGAAAGACAGATAGATGGATAGGTGGATGGATAGATGGATAGGCGGATAGATGGATATATATAGATAGATAGATAGATAGATGGATAGGTGGATGGATAGACGGATAGATGGATAGACGGATACATAGATAGATACTTTATTCATCCCCAGCTGGAAATGTGATTGTCGTACAATAAAATAAAATAGCAAGACGTATTACATTTAAGAAGAATTAAATAATAAAGAAAATGAAAAAAACGAGGGAGTGAGAACCGTGCGACTGGTTAAATTAAACTAAAACAACCTTTAAGCTTAAAGACACTGGCATGCTCCATAGAGAAGCTTCAGGAATAAATTATTAAGGACACACGAATAATCTCCAACATGATTTGTATCAAATGACTCTCGGTGAAAAGAAAAGGTAAAGCATTGACGAATCCCACCAACTAGCCAGGAAGCCAAGAGGCATGTGGGAAGGAGAGGGGGAGGTCAGAGACAGCAGTAGGTGCTACATGACAGCAGCCCGAGAATGGAATACAATAATCTATCCGCCCGAGGGCTCGGTGTTCAGTGACAGCCTGTCGATGTCTTTGAGTTTCACTTCTTTGGTTGACAGAGCAGATCAGCCACGCGTCGCTCACAGGGCGGTGGCGGCCATCATTAGAAAGAGAGGGAGAAAAGTGTAATTTTGCACACATCCGATGTGAGAAATATTACATGGCGGGAAGAGAGAGAGAGAGAGAGAGGGAAAGAGAGAGAGACAAACACAGAGGCGTTGAGTCTATTAATGTCTTCGGAGTGCAAGTGCCAAAAGCGTCCCTGGCAAATGCTGTCTGGAGCTTAATTAAATCATATTAAAGTTCCCATAGGTTTGTCTCTTAACAGAACAAATTATTGTTGAATTATCGCTCCCTTTAATATTCATTATTTATTTTCTGTGGTGAAATATATTGTATGATTTGTATCTCAGTGTCCAACATTGGACACCCGGCGCCCTTCAGAAGGGCGTTCAAGTGACTGCCATAAAAATGAAATGCTCTCGGAGCGACACCTCCTCGCTCCCGACTCGTCAATAACTCATCGGTGGTCCTACGCTTCAAACCGGCTCCACGTACCCCTGCAGCGACGCTTTGAGGCGTCTCAGTGACATCCACGTTGCCCTTTCAAAATAAACCTCCGTCTTCACGAGGGAGTACTGTTTAGGCAATCAAAATACTTGGTTGGTTTCAGGAGAGGGTGGTTGGCGTTAGCTCGATGTTAGCTCACCACGTGACTCATAGAAGGACAAAATAATAAAAATCCGTGACACGAACATCGATCTGCCGGGTGAAAGTCCCATCCATCGCATCGGGGACGGACGCCTCCATTGGGAGTGAGACCGTTTTCTACTATCTACTTATATCTATTCATCTTTTTATTGTATTTATTTTGTATTTTCTAAGCAAATCGTTTCGTTTGGAATTCCGTGTACCGTGATTTTAAGGCGACCGCAGTGATTTGAGGCACTAGGATACCCGGTGAGTTAGAAAAGTGACAACAATTGCATTTTGGGACGACTTGGTTATCAGAACATGATGAATATACTTCTTTTTTTTAAAGAATAAAACAATAGGCTACAGAGAGATCTACTCTATTCTCCACTATACCACCACAACAGCACGTCGGTTTAATAAACAATACAAATTGTTGTGGAATTACTCTACTGATGGGAACTTTCCCAGGAAACCCATGAACATATAAGGCGATTGATTTGCATGATTCTGTTTCCCGTGCCGCAGTTCTTCCAAAATAAGTTCCCAATCCTCAGGTTGTGAAAGGAATCTTCTGAATATATAATTGCCTTTTTGGTTAATGCACAAAATATCTGATGAAAATCGATTGGCACCAAAATACCACCGAGTCCCACAACGTCTCCGTCTCTGTGTAAAGGTATTTGAAGGTCGCCATAGCGATGGTGAGCGCGTGCGGTGATCTATACGAGGCGTGTAATCTGATCTGAGAATTTAATATCGGAGGGTAACGCACCGTCACCAGATGCAAAATGTCAAGACAAGCATCCCAAAATAACTCCATGAAGGGGCGGAGGTTATCAGCCATTTTTGTAAAAGGTGTGCTCACCTTCGCCCACGCGGTGAGACGCCGCCGGAGAGGGAAACGCTCAGGGGCGCTTGTACGGCTACGGAAACGGGGATCTCGTACAGCGCTGCCGGGCATATTTCTCTCCAACGTCCGCTCACTGTGCAACAAACTGGACGAACTCCAGCTGCTGGTGGGGAGAGACAGAGACTTCTCCTCATCCTCCGTCCTGTGCTTTACGGAATCATGGCTAAGTGGATCGATACCAGATTCTGCGCCCAGCTCGCTGGCTTCCAGCTGTTCGAGCGGACCGGGTCACGGAGCTCTCCGGAAAAACAAAGGGTGGAGGAATCTGCTTTTACCTCAACAACGGCTGGTGCAACGACGTAACGGTGATTCTACAGCACTGTTCGCTGGACCTGGAATCTTTTATCATTCACTGCAAACCCTTCTACTCCCACGTGAGTTCGCTTCATTCATCCTGGCCGGAGTTTACATGCCGCCGAGGGAACGTGCACGAGGCACAGCAGACCCTCGCCGAACAGATACGATGTCTGGAGCGGACCTTCCCGGACTCGTTAGTGATTGTACTCAGGGATTTTAACAAGGCAAACCTCAGCCACGAACTCCTAAATATAGACAGTTAATTAAATGCCCTACCAGAGAGAAGAGCATTCTGGACCACTGCTACACAACAATCAGCAGGGCCTATCACGCCGTCCTCGAGCTGCACTGGGAAACTCTGACCACGTCATGGTTCATCTGATTCCTCATACAGGCAGAGACTAAAGCTCTGCAAACCTGTGGTGAGGAAGTTCAAGAAGTGGACCAGTGAGGCTCTGGAGGATCTACGGGCGTGCTTGGACTGTACTGACTGGGATGTCTTCAGGACTGCTACCAACAGCCTGGATGAGTACACAGAGGCTGTAACTTCCTACATCAGCTTCTGTGAGGACAGCTGTATTCCATCCAGCTCCAGGGTGAGTTATAACAACGACAAACCCTGGTTCACAGCGGAGCTCAGGAAGCTAAGACTGCAGAAGGACCAGGCATTCAGGAGTGGGGACAAGGACCTGTACACAGAGTCAAAATACAGGTCTAGCAAGGCGGTGAGAGATGCTAAACGACTGTACTCTGAGAAACTGCAACAGCAGCTCTCAGCAAACGACTCTGCTTCTGTCTGGAGAGGGCTCAGGCAGATCACCAACTACAAGCCCAAATCACCCCACTCCATGAACAATGTGCTTCTGGCAGACGAGCTCAATGAGTTCTACTGCCGCTTTGAAAGACAATGGAGCAGTCCTGAGACAATCCCCACAGCCCCATCAACAAGCCACAGACCATCAGCCCACCTCCCCCAGCCCATCAGGGGCTCACACCTCTGGAGCACCCTCCATCAACTCAGCGACGACCCTCGTCATCCTGGAGAGAGCTGTCAACAGGCTGTTCAAAAAGCAGAACCTCCGCAGCAGCGGGCCCGGACTCCGTCTCCCCTCCACCCTGAAGCACTGTGCTGACCAGCTGTCTCCGGTGTTCACCGACATCTTCAACACCTCCCTGGAGACATGCCACGTTCCAGCCTGCTTCAAGGCCTCCACCATCATCCCGTCCCCAAAAACCCAAGATCACAGGACTCAATGACTACAGGCCCGTCGCCCTGACCTCTGTGGTCATGAAGTCCTTAGAACGCTTGGTCCTCTCACACCTCAAGACCATCACCGACCCACTCCTGGACACCCTGCAGTTCGTCGAGAGAGCCAACAGGTCTGTACACGATGCAGTCAACATGGCCCTTCACTACATCCTCCAGCATCTGGACTCCCAGGAACCTACGCCAGGATCCTGTTTGTGGACTTCAGCTCTGCTTTCAATACAATCATCCCGTCCCTGCTGCAGGACAAGCTCTCCCAGCTGCACGTGCCCGACTCCACCTGCAGGTGGATCACAGACTTCCTGACCGACAGGAAGCAGCACGTGAGGCTGGGGAAACACGTCTCAGGCTCCCGGACCACCAGCACAGGTTCCCCAAGGCTGTGTTCTTTCCCTCTGCTGTTCTCCTGTACACCAACAGCTGCACCTCCAGTCACCAGTCCGTCAAGCTCCTAAAGTTCATGGATGACACCACCCTCATTGGACTCATCTCTGGTGGGGACGAGACCGCCTACAGGTGGGAGACTGACCACCTGGTGACCTGGTGCAGCCAGAACAACCTGGAGCTCATCGCCTAAAGACAGTGGAGATGGTTGTGGATTTCAGGAGGAATGCAGCTCACCAATGATGGAGTCCATCATCTGCCTCCTCCATCACCGTCTGGCTCCTGCAGCCCACGCTGAGCTTGCAATACACTGGCATGCTCCATAGAATAAATTATTAAGGACACCGAATAATCTCCAACATGATTTGTATCCAATGACTCGCATTGACGAATCCCACCAAGGAGCCAGGAAGCCAAGAGGCATGTGGGAAGGAGAGGGGGAGGTCAGAGACAGCAGTAGGTGCTACATGACAGCAGCCCGAGAATGGAATACAATAATCTATCCGCCCGAGGGCTCGGTGTTCAGTGACAGCCTGTCGATGTCTTTGAGTTTCACTTCTTTGGTTGACAGAGCAGATCAGCCACGCGTCGCTCACAGGGCGGCGGCGGCCATCATTAGAAAGAGAGGGAGAAAAGTGTAATTTTGCAGAGAGAGAGAGAGGGAAAGAGAGAGAGACAAACACAGAGGCGTTGAGTCTATTAATGTCTTCGGAGTGCAAGTGCCAAAAGCGTCCCTGGCAAATGCTGTCTGGAGCTTAATTAAATCATATTAAAGTTCCCGTAGGTTTGTCTCTTAACAGAACAAATTATTGTTGAATTAATTTGTATCTCAGTGTCCAACATTGGACGCCCGGCGCCCTTCGGAAAGGCGTTCAAGTGACTGCCATAAAAATGAAATGCTCTTGGAGCGACACCTCCTCGCTCCCGACTCGTCAATAACTCATCGGTGGTCCTACGCTTCAAACCGGCTCCACGTACCCCTGCAGCGACGCTTTGAGGCGTCTCAGTGACATCCACGTTGCCCTTTCAAAATAAACCTCCGTCTTCACGAGGGAGTACTGTTTAGGCAATCAAAATACTTGGTTGGTTTGCTCACCACGTGACTCATAGAAGGACAAAATAATAAAAACATCGATCTGCCGGGTGAAAGTCCCATCCATCGCATCGGGGACAGACACCTCCATTGGGAGTGAGACCGTTTTCTACTATCTACTTATATCTATTCATCTTTTTATTGTATTTATTTTGTATTTTCTAAGCATATCGTTCGAGCAATTGTGACCGTGATTTTAAGGCGACCGCAGTGATTTGAGGCACTAGGATACCCGGTGAGTTAGAAAAGTGACAACAATTGCATTTTGGGACGACTTGGGTATCAGAACATGATGAATATACTTCTTTTTTTTAAAGAATAAAACAATAGGCTACAGATATTCTCCACTATACCACCACAACATTTAATAAACAATACAAATTGTTGTGGAATTACTCTACTGATGATTCATTTGCATGATTCTGTTTCCGATTTCTTCCAAAAAGTTCCCAATCCTCAGGTTGTGAAAGGAATCTTCTGAATATATAATTGCCTTTTGGTGAATGCACAAAATATCTGATGAAAATCGATTGGCCAAAAGCACGCGTAGTCCCAGTCCCGCTCTGTGTAAAGGTATTTGAAGGTCGCCATCGCCGCGATGGTGTGGTAGTGACGTGATGATCTATACGAGGCGTGTAATCTGATCTGAGAGTTTCATATCGGAGGGTAACGCACCGTCACCAGGTGCAAAATGTCAAGACAAGCATCCCAAAATAACTCCATGAAGGGGCGGAGGTTATCAGCCATTTGTACTATCAGCTTCAAGCAGTGTAATGATTTTTTAAAATTATTAATAACGTCAAAGCGGAAAATAATGTGTCGGGTTTGTAAGGTTCACAATGGATTCTCCGGGTTGTTGCAACATGAAGGTGGTTTAGTACTTCCTGTTTTAAAGACCAAACAACTCTGAGAAGCAACCTCCCTTTTTATGGGAAATCATTATGAGGCAGGTGACGAGGGCGACGTTTAAAAATTAAGGAAAAAGCGTCGGAGTGTAGAAGGAGGACGAATTATTGACTCGTGCGGGACGAGAAGTCGGCCCGAAAATTCAAAGTCAACGGATCGCCGATTTAATGTCTCTCAATAAAGGTTTGACGATGTAATTCATTCTCATATCTGGAAAAAAAACGTTAACTTCAGAGACATGAGAACCTCAGAGTTCAGCATGCTTTCAAACATACACGATTAAATACTTTTTCGTCTTCTTTTTTTCATACCCGAGGCATTTGAAAGCGCAAAGAAAAAAAGCTCCACCAATACGGAGAGCCGTGCCAAACCGGGGTTAACTCGTGTTTTTAATCCGTCTGCTTTCCATCTCTTAACATGTCGGTTTATTTCGGCGTTGTCTGTAAATGAACCGAGTTGCAGAGAGATTGCATCATCCGCCTTCACTCGGCTGCTGACTGGCATCGAACGGCCGGTACCTCGGGGTTCACGGACTTCTTTTCATTCACGGCAGAATGACACAACTCTCAGAACAAGTGGCACCTTCTCCCTTCACCTCCAAAAAAACCCTCCATTTTTTGGAACGAGTTGTCTCGCATCTCGTGGCGTCTCGGTGGCGTCTGGTTTCGGTGGCGTCTCGTCTCGGTGGAGTCTCGTCTCGGCGGAGTCTCGTCTCGTCTCGGCGGAGTCTCGTCTCGGCGGAATCTCGTCTCGGCGGAGTCTCGTCTCGGCGGAGTCTCGTCTCGGTGGCGTAATTCTTAGCGAATAAATCCGTCCCCCGTGACTCCAATGTGGGTCGTTGTGATCAATGGCTCCCCCGGGATCGCCCGTCACCTTGGACGTTGCGGTAAAAAGCGTGCTTAAGTGAATGAAGTGGAAGTGGCTCACGTAGTCGAGGCCCGACTCCGCCGTCTGAAGGGCGAGGAGGGGGTGGCGGCCATTGATTTCGGGAAGGTAAAACATTTTCTTTGTCACACACACACACACACGCGTCACTCTGGAAAACAGACGTTCCCGTCGGAGGCGCCCGCGACGCAGTGGGTGGGGGAGGGGGGCGACCATATGTGCTCACTGAGATAAAGCTGACGGAATGAGCACAGACACACACACACACACACACCCCTGTTGGTAAATACTCATCAGACCAGAGTATTGGCTGCTGCGTCTTCCACATTATTCCATCATTACGCTGAAGCGGCGCCGGGCGCCGTCCTGCAGCCCCCTGATAGCCTCTGTCGAGTTTTTGGACCCCGGCGCAGTTTTGGTAACTGGCTCACAAGGGAAATCCGGGAGGGGGGGTAGGGGGAAGGGGGGGGATGTCTTATTTTCCAGGCCACGCGGCCGGTTTCATTGTCAGCCTCGTTTTATGGACCTGCCGGGACGAGGCAGTCTTCAGCTAATAAAAAAGGTCCTAACTATTACATAAGCCCCTTTCCTATGTTGTTGTTGCCCCTTTCAATATCTGGTAGAGACAGATATCTAAAGAGAATTCACAGATGTGGATATTGTTGCTGGGCTATAAACTCCGCCCCCCCCCCCATCATATATATATTTAGGCCTTCGTGCATGCAAGATAATGTATTTCAGCTATTTTTGTCTCTGAAAATTAAAAAAAATTAAGCTATAAATGAAATACAGAGTGCTGTTGTGAAGTTAAATTGTGATCACCTCTTAACATTTTCTAACAGCACTATATATATATATATACACTACCGTTCAAAAGTTTGGGGTCACTTAGAAATTTCTTTATTTTTCAAAGAAAAGCACTGTTTTTTCAATAAAGATAACATTAATCAGAAATACACTCTCTACATTGTTAATGTGGTAAATGACTATTCTAGGTGGAAACGTCTGGCTTATAATGAAATACCTCCATAGGTGTATAGAGGCCCATTTCCATCAACTATCACTCCAGTGTTTGCTAATCGCCTTAGAAAACTAATGTCTGATTAGAAAACCCTTGTGCAATTATGTTAGCACAGCTGAAAACAGTTATGCTGGTGATATAAGCTATACAACTGGCCTTCCTTTGAGCTTGAAGTTTGAAGAACAAAATTAATACTTCAAATATTAATCATTATTTCTAACCTTGTCAATGTCTTGACTATATTTTCTATTCAATTTTCAATTCATTTGATAAATAAAAGTGAGTTTTCATGGAAGACACGAAATTGTCTGGATGACCCCAAACTTTTGAACGGTAGTGTATATATATATATATATATATATATATATATATATATACTGTATATATTTAATGTGTTCTGCTGCTGCTGGGTGTCAGTCCACTTTATTAAATCCCAAATTAAAAAAGGGAGAAAAGGTTAACTCAAAAGCTGCTCATCCGCTGAGCTGTCAGGACGCCTCGTCTCCGTAATGGGAAACCCCAATTAGTGGCCCGGCAACAGGAGGAGAGGGCGACGTCGACGTGACATCACAGACGACAGTATGCCACAATATTCCATATGCCACATGATTCAGGGACCTGAAGCCCTCATGGTATTCATTATGTTCACATACACAACCGTTCAAAAGTTTGGAGTCACTTAGAAATATCCTTAATTTTCAAAGAAGATAACGTTAAATTAAACAAAAATACTCTCTCTACATGGTTAATGTGGTAAATGACTATTCTCTGGTGTTTAATGAAGTCTCTACAGAGGTGTGTAGAGGCCCATCTCCAGTGTTCTAATGGTACATTGTGTTATCGCCTTAGAAGACTAGCGGAGGGGTAGAAAAGCCTTGAAATTCCTTTTTTATGTGAGCGCAGCTGAAAACAGTTATGCTGGTGAGAGAATCTATACAACTGGCCTTCCTTTGAGCCACAAGTTTATTTTTTTATTTTATTTTAAATTTTATTTGTCAGGGACAAAGCAGCGCACATTATTACACAAAGTGTACATGTGATACAGAAGGTTTCTAGCCAATTGGCTAATTTGCAACCCCAGTCCCTGGTCAGGCCTTTCTAAAAACAAAACAAAACAAAACAGAAACAAGAAACATGTCTAGATCTAAAACTAATCTAAAAGTGGTGTATGTGTGCAGACAGCTCTCCATACACAGAGAAGACCTGACAAAACATCCATGCATAGACTGAGTGTTCATACACCTAACCATACACATCATAAGATAATAAGATATATACAAGAGCAACACAGGCAGTAGATCCTCTTAACTAAACACAGTTAATACAATACAATAAAACCCGTACAATACAATAAAAACCCATTAAATTGAGTGTGTGCGTTGGTGTGTGCAGGCTGGCGTGTGTGTGAGTGTTGACATCCCTGGTTTACTTTTAGCCAGAGTTTTACCTTGCTATTAAATGTTTTCAGTTCAGTTTCTGTTTCTAGTTCCGTTGGTAAGTCGTTCCAGAATCGGGTCCCTTTTGTTGAGAAACATGACTGACCGAAAGTGGTTTTGCGCATCTCTGCTGTGCAGTTGCCACCCACTGATCCCCTAGTGGCCACTCTCCTGGTGCACATTTTTGTCACACTAAGACAGAGTACAGAAGGTGCTATGTTGTTTGCACATCTAAAGATGAGTTTTAGAAAGGAAAACTTAATGAAGCTGTCGAAACTTAAAAGCTTGTATTTATGTAAAATTAAACAGTGATGTGTGGTTATTGGTTTCTGGTCCATTATTTTCAGTGCCTGTTTGTATAATGATGTGACTGGTTTAACTGTTGTCTGGGAGGCTTGGCCCCATACAGTAATACAGTAAGATATATGAGAAAGAATCATTGCGTGAAAGTACAGCAAGGCTGCCTTGACTGGTATGTGATGTCTTATGATTCTGAAACAGTTCAGATTCGTCCGGACGGTCTTGCAGAGTTTGTTAATGTGTTTTTTGAAGTTAAGTTGTGAATCTAAGACAACCCCTAAAAATTTGAATTCACTAACTTCTTCTATGGCTTCTTGGTCTATTTTGATGGGGCATTTAGATTTCCCTCTTATAGAGAAGCACATGGAGACAGTCTTGTTGATGTTTAGTGTGAGATGGTTATCTTTGAGCCATTGGGATACTCCCTCCATCTCCTTGGTCAGGGTCTCTGCTGCTGCACCTGGTGTCTTAGCTGAGGCATATATAACTGTGTCGTCAGGGTACATTTGACAGTTTGCGGATTGACAGCATGTTGGTAAATCGTTTATGTATAGACTGAACAGCAGAGGCCCCAAGATGGAGCCCTGTGGAACACCCATAGTGGCTTGTTGTGTCGTTGAGAGTTTGTTGTTTATTTTGACACGTTGCTGCCTGTGCGCTAAGTAAGATGCAAACCAGCCAATTGCATGTTCAGAGAAGTTTGTTTGAAGAACAACATTACTATTTACAATATATATAATATTAAATTAATTTACCTTGTCAATGTCTTGATTATATTTTATATTCATTTTGCAATTCATTTAAATAAATAAAAGTGTGAGTTCTCATGGAAAACACTAAATTGTCGGGGTGACCCCCAAACTTTTACAGTGTTCATTCATTCTTTATATTTTCAGAGTTTGTTTTTGGTAAAGTTTCGTTGCTTTAATGTGTTCTCTGCACTTATTCAATAGTTTAGAGTTTTCTCCCAGAAGAAGGAGCCCAGGTAGAGTCTGATCCACCTCCTCCTCAAAGCTCTCCAGAAAGCTCCTTCTCTCCCTCCGTCTCCTCTCTAATGCGCTGTGATCTTTTCTTTCAGGTCCTTCAGACACAGCCTTTTGCTTTCTGGCAGATAAATCTTTGATCAACTTTTTTAAAGAAGAAGAAGAAAACAACACCCTCTTCTTTCATTTACTAACCCTCTCACTGCTGAAATATTGTTTCATACTGAGTTCTCTACGTGCAATTGTTCACGGCGCATCATTTTTAGATCGTTCTCGAATAAAAAAAAGAAGGGGTTTACGTGTCATAACTTCAGAATAATGTCACCAACAAAAGTACAAAGGGTTCAGAACAGGTTTTAAAAAGTTCTAAAAGTTAAAGTTCAATACAAGTTTGCTTCTATTAAGGATGTCGGAATGTGAGACCACCACCAACACATGAGACACAGCAGGAGTCATCAAATAAATAAAGAATAGTCATTAAATGAAGAAAAAAAAGTGCCCGGATGGATGATTGTGTTGCTCTTCATGCTTTCATTTGTCTTTCATTCAATCTATCATAAATTTCTTTACAGTTCTATTGATTGCTGTAATAACACTATGGTACCCCTGGTTCTACATGTTCGCTGATAAACGGTCAAGTTACATGTGTTTCTTTTGTTTGTATTTAATCGTTTGAATTTACAGGAGGAATGTATCTTCCCTCAAAGTCATTTTTATTTATTGTCAGTTTTCCCATCCGGCGTCTCCACACCGCAGGAGAAAAGCACCTTTAAAGTTGTTTTGTTGTCTCCCATCAAAGGATTAGGGTGATGCGGAGAAACTGACTAACTCCCCCCTCCCTTCTTCCCTTCTAATGTTTTTTTCCCATGAAATAGTCAGAAGAATAAAGAATGCATTTGGCCAAAGGCCAATTCTAAGCCAGGAGAAACCCTGCAGAGCCATTATGGAAAGTTGTTTGTTCAGTTTTTCAGATCTCTGATGGTTATTTTCTTTTAAATCCTCCAGAATTATCAAACTCCTGCATCCTTGTTGTTTGTTTTTCCAAGCGAAGTGCATTTGTGAAGCCGGAAGTGGACACTAACGAGCCCCTGATGACGGTTTCAATATCCTTGTAACTGCCGTGTTATGATATAAACAACAAGAAATTACTTAATCAGGGACATTTTTGATAACTCGGTTTCCGTCAGTTGACATTTGCGGCGCCGCATTAGTTAAGACGGGAGCCGTTAGGTCACTGCGACCGCAATTACGGCGCCGCTTGTTGGAAGGTATCGCTCCATCTGCTCCGACTGTGACTGGAATGCCAAATATGCATCTCTGCAGTGGGGAAACCCGGAAGCTGGAGGATTCTGCAGCGATAAACCAAACCAACCGTCAAGAGATCCGCTCTCGGGGCGCCGTCAACCACGTATTGGCCTCTGAGCTCCAACTCGTTGACGAATACGGACGATCCGATGCATCGCGCGGGCTGTGAAACCGCGGGGTTAAAAGGCGGCTTGCATGCTGGAGGAAAAGAACGGAGGGGGACTGGAGTGTCTGCAGAGTGATGGGAGGTAGGCACCAAAACGCGTGAGTTTACTCGCTCGACCATTTGCCGTGTTCACGCCATAAGCGTTGCGACGCTTCGCGAGGGGCAGGGCTTATCTCTGTGTCTCGTCTCCGTAAAGACCGTTATCATTTCCCTTCATCCACCATGAAGAACTCACCACTAGTTCTACTTTATACTTGTTGAGGACATCCCACACATGTCGGAACATAACACCCTCATGTTTGGGTTCATGACATTCATATAATATATATATATATATATATATTTATACATGACATCACCCGTAGGCTCACACAGCTCGGTGACTTTCACCGATGAAGTTACGTCTGAAAGACTTCCACTTCAAAA
Organism: Pseudoliparis swirei; assembly: GCF_029220125.1. Lineage (NCBI taxonomy): Eukaryota > Metazoa > Chordata > Actinopteri > Perciformes > Liparidae > Pseudoliparis > Pseudoliparis swirei. The sequence continues at coordinate 31,481,049 of NC_079391.1, read as the reverse complement.
CGCGTGTTATTGTGTTCATAACATTATAATATATAATATATGTTATTGTGTTCATAACATTATAATATATAATATATGTTATTGTGTTCATAACATTAGACTATATAATATATGTTATTGTGTTCATAACATTATTATATATAATATATGTTATTGTGTTCATAACATTAGAATATATTATATATGTTATTGTGTTCATAACATTATTATATATAATATATGTTATTGTGTTCATAACATTAGAATATATTATATATGTTATTGTGTTCATAACATTATTATATATAATATATGTTATTGTGTTCATAACATTATAATATATAATATATGTTATTGTGTTCAGAACATTATAATATATAATATATGTTATTGTGTTCATAACATTATTACATATAATATATGTTATTGTGTTCATAACATTATTATGTATTTATTGTGTTCATAACATTATTATATATAATATATGTTATTGTGTTCATAACATTATTGTCCGTCTTGTTCTGATTCCAAAGCGATGACGCGTGGGGCAACTCGAGAGCTGATTGGCCCGAGTTGCGAAATTATCGACTCAAAGTTGAAATATTTAAACTAGGGGCGAAAATTGCGTACCTTTACAACATTTACGTACCTTTACAAAATAGATTTCCCTTAAATTAGCCCTGTGATACCTCCGAAAGCCTCTGCGGTGACTCAGTAGTGACGAATCGCACGCACGGCGTCTCCATTGCCCACGAACCTGTGGCGTCAGCGTAGGCCGTAACCACGCAACACGAGTTATAAATCATGAGTTATAAAGCTGAACTGTAGCTGCCCTCCTTTTCTTCCTACAGGAGGCATGTTGTTCCGGAGATGGAATCAAAGCTTCAAACACACAATCAGTGCGGAGGATCTTTCCGCCACTTCAGTGGCAATCAAGTCGGCGTCTGTTTTCCTCTCCCCCGTCGTTCCCGGGAGACCGAGCTCTGTGCCGAGCTACATTACATCCCACTTTCAACTCCCTTCGGCACGAGAAGCAAAGTCCAACAGGTCTTCGTTCTTGGCCCCTCGTCCTGAGTGGAGCGACCCATTTGGGGCCTTTGACTCCGACCACATGACGAAGAAAAATTGTTCTGCTGGAGCATTTATTGCAGGATTGTGTATCAGCCCCCCAAACTAAAGAGTAGAGGGGGGTATCTTCTTGACCTGGCATTTTTGTGTTAGTACTGTACCCGAATTCCATCCTTTCTTCTATATCTGATCTGCCATCCCATTAGCACGAGTTTAAGTAATTATTTCACATAATAATGATGAATAATGAGCCAAGGACATTTCTTTGTCTGTTATGGGGGATCCCCTGGTGGGACCTCTTCTGGGAGGCTGGAAGCTCGCCGAGCGCATTTCCCTCCGTGGCCGAGCACCGTGACCGGCTGAGAAAAAAGGCCCTGCGGGGGGAAGGTGCCTCGGCGCTTCAGGAGGATTACAGTTCCCTTTGCCAGGACCTCTCTCCGCTTCCCAGAGACGTGGACTTAGAGCTCCCGGTGCCCGTTTGAAGGAATGGGGACCGCCCTGCTAGCGGCGCAACTGTCCTCAGTGGCGGTCTGTAGGCGATGTTGCCAAACCCACCGCGACTCGTTTGTCCCGCTTTGTGGGTCATCATCACCGTCCATATCTACACCGCCAGTGGGTTTATTATTCATTTTTTAATGATATTCCCAAGGGTTTTTACACATTGTTTTATAGGTCGGAGTTCTTATAAAATGTTGACTTAGGGCTGCTTTCTAAAAGTGAACCAGACGCGACTTTTAAAAGCGCAGCCGATATTTTTAAAAAAGAAAGGAAAGAGTACGGCGAATACCACCATCATTTGTGCGAATTGTGTCTCGATGGCGAGGCTTTCAGTTGCACTTCCGGCTGAGCAGGAGTGAGTTGGAGTCGTGTTTAGACTTAGAATTATAAAGCTCTCCGTATTTAAATACCGGTGTCTCGTTGAGAAAACAGGAAGGAAAGCCCGCCTCCTGCTTGATCCGATTGGCTGCCTTGGGCCTCTAGCTTGATCCCATTGGCTGCCTTAGGCCTCTAGCTTGATCCGATTGGCTGCCTTGGGCCTCCTGCTTGATCTGATTGGCTGCCTTGGGCCTCTAGCTTGATCTGATTGGCTGCCTTCGGCCTCTAGCTTGATCTGATTGGCTGCCTTGGGCCTCTAGCTAGATCTGATTGGCTGCCATGGGCCTCCTGCTTGATCCTATTGGCTGCCTTGGGCCTCTAGCTTGATCTGATTGGCTGCCTTGGGCCTCCTGCTTGATCCTATTGGCTGCCTTGGGCCTCTAGCTTGATCTGATTGGCTGCCTTGGGCCTCCTGCTTGATCCTATTGGCTGCCTTGGGCCTCCTGCTTGATCCGATTGGCTGCCTTGGGCCTCTAGCTTGATCCGATTGGCTGCCTTGGGCCTCTAGCTTGATCCGATTGGCTGCCTTGGGCCTCTAGCTTGATCAATCTGCTTTTTCTGTGGCCGGCGTGTGAAGTCCACAAACTGCTCGTGTTTCCCTGCGCTTAGCATTCCCTCGCCGACCTTAAATCAGCTAAACAGCGAGGTGCGGCAGGACGCACACACGAACAGAGCCCCTTCCCCCCCCCCTCGTTGGTCCAGCACGCATTTATTACCCCTCCTCCGGTCCACGGACACAAAGCAACAGAAGCGGAATGAACTTGCCTAAAAGCTCTCGTGTATAAAAAAGGTTGTGCATATCGGAAAGGCGACTCAAACCCCCGAGAGCACGAGATCGTTGTTAATCCGGTTAGTTGGGAGGTAATATTTTATTATTAGTCCAATCCATTTAAGTAATGGGATTCTGCTCGCTATGCAGCCGAGCGCTACAGTCAGAGGAACCTGTTGTCGACTCGGGTCGGGTGTCGGATTAATGTAAATGGTATAAGTTATTACACGAGCTTTGAGAGACTAAGGAGGAGCAGTCAAGAGATGTGGGAATGCCCGATATGCCGAGACTTTGCTAAATACTCTCGGCTGAGAAGAGAGAAACTACGGTATTCCCGGTGGACTCCGGGGAATACAGACTTTAAGTAGCTCCGAGTGTTTCCTTTCTCTAATCGTAAAAAGGTTCAACGGGATGTTTTAAAGCCCCATTATGTAGTTTTTCCCCTTTAGCGCCCCCTTCAGTTTTTGAGGTATTTAACGTTTACTTCAGTGTCATAAATACCCAGTTACGATAGATGCAGCCCGGTAGAAGCAATCCGGCGACTGTTTCTATTTTGGATTCATACCAACGGGCGGGATCACGAATAGAAGACTGCGCAGGAACACTGTGAACTGGGCCCAGCACCTACCGGACCAGGGTGAAGGAGCGCAGGGATAGAACGCGGCGCCTCGCCACGTTTCCGCCTGGTCGGTCAGCTGTTTGCCGGCTTTTGGGGGGAGGGGGGGTGTGTGCGCGTGCAGTCATTTACTTTTGTTTGGGGGGACTGCAAAGACTTTGGGACTGTCGGGATCCGGGGATTATACTTCGTTTTGAGTGGGTTTGATTGTTTGTAGTGTATGTGTTCATTTTGGGGGCTTGACGATGCATTGAATTTGATTTAATATAATAACATTTGGGTTTCCGCATATCGACTGTGTTTTTCTTTTACGACCATTTGAGCAGAGAGTTAACACCAGAACTCGCAGATCCGCCCATTCCCTTTTTTTTAGCGTATTGTACCTTTTCCCCTTGATTGAGTTGCTAAGGGCGAATTGTTACAACATAACCAAAAGAATGACAACATTTAGTTTAGATGAAATACCGATCGCGTTTTCAGCCTATATACGTTGTTTTCTAAATGTTTGAATGTGGAGTACGTGTGATCGAATACAATATTGTTGACAACACCAAAAAGCTACATAAAAAAGCTCCCCTTATACTGGAGCTGTGAGCGTGGACTGGCACTATATGACTTGCGTAATCACTGCCAGAAAGCAGGTCGAAGTACATCCGCCCCGGAGCGGGCGGCTCCAGAATCCTACATAGCGGAGTTATTTCCCCACAGACCCCCGATGGCAATGGCGGAGACGCAAATCGCCATATTAAAAGTCATTGTATCGGCACAATTTTTTTCAAGCTGTTATTTTAAGGTACAATTGTTACATAATGTTACTTTAAAGCCTCGGTTACAAAAAATGGACGCCTCGTCTTCTATCTACCCTTCGTCTGGATCGCGGCTAATAAGTAGGAGACTGACAAGGGCCCGTCCAGCAGGGACCCATTGGAACATCCCACAGGTGACCTCTGTTCAAGTCCTTTTGGAACCCGTCAGGTATCCGGCTCGACATCCAGCGTCGACATCCTGTGAATCAGATCTCACGTGGACATTTTCGTTGCTCAATCATTTCAAATTATTTCCTATTTTACGGTATTTTTGAGAGATTCATCGAGAGAATATTTCCTATCGTAATAGTAAATCGCTTAGAGAAAAAACGTCTTTTACACAACAGGGAGAGGGGGGGGGGGATTAATTTGCACCTCAATATATGTATATAACATGTTTTTGGAGATGTTTTTCCTGATCCGATGCGAGGTCCTGGTACAGCGATGTCGTATGTGGACAGATTGTCGAGCAAATTTGTGATTTTGTGATTTTGTGCCGTACAAAATAAACTGAAATGAACGTCCATGATCAAAATGATAATTGCCGTAACCATCAACTCTGAACCTTTGTAATGCGAAACGAACACGGCCAACTTAATTATTCCTTTCAACTTCGACAAAGGCGAGCCTGAACAGGACCCACTTACCTTTCACAATAAAACCCCTCCAGCTATTTGCTAAAAGGGAACTCCATGAAACGGTTTAGACAGGCTGCTCTTAGTCAACAGGATCAAGCTAGTCGGTCCTCTTGATGTGAGGATCTCTTCAACACACACACACACACACCAGTGTTGCAACTGTTTGCAAAATCCGCAATGCTGCCAGTACGAATGGTTTGATTGGGTTTTCGTCACGCCCCCAGTATGTCACGGGCCCAATAAAACCCCCATTATTAAGACTATTATTTGTATTATTATTGAGATAGACGCTTCACCAGATAACTGCGGGATCCCCGGTGGCAAAACAACTGTTTCGACTATTTTGAATTCACAAAACAAGCGTGCATAATTCACTCGGCACAATGAAGACGTGAAGACGCTTCCAGCAACAGATGCAAATTATTCATAACGCCTGCAGGTGGGCCGACGCGACGCCCTTTGTAGTGCAGATTCGTTATCTACAGGTGATCCAAACACACGTGACCTTGTGATGAGTCGGGCTCTCCAAGGTCGACGGACTGAAACACTGAACCGATGTTGTCTCTTGAAGCAGATTCCAGGTGGTGAGATGTTCTCTTCACAGTTAATGTCAACGTAACCCAGACTTGGAATACATATAAAATGTCTTTCCTGTGATCAGATAGCGTTTTAAACTATTAGGGTCCAAAAGCAGGGGTGTCAGACTCATTTTCACCGTGGGCCACATCAGCATCATGGCTGCCTTCTTAAAGGGCCAGTACTGAAACTGTATAAACTACTGCTGAGCATATTGTTAAACAACTCTCTTTGCATTTGATAATTGTTTATTTGAGAGTAGAAATAGTCTACATAAGAAAATGTCCCGAATATTATAACATACAGACATTTAATTTGAAACCTTCAAAATCAAAGCACAGGATATTTTTCTTCACGTCTTTTTAAAGCCGTCGGGGGACACATAAAATGACGTGACGGGCCTTGTGGTTGACACCTGTAAAGTGTTTACGATTTGAGTCTAAAGAAAGACGCTAACGTGGAAGATTTGTAAGATTGAAGGGCCGATCTAAATATTGTATTGTTTTCAAAAATATTTCACAATGAACCACGTCGACTGTAGAACGCGGCGATAAAGAAACTCATTTGTGAGTCTGATCTCACAGGAAACGTGTGATTGGTCCAAATGAATGAGCCGTTTCAAATCTACTCTCAACACGTTCCCAAATGACAACAATCTAAGGTTTACGAAGATAATCGAGTCTTTGTTATTTGAGGTTTATTTCGATATTGTTGCACTAAACAGGGATAACAACAACCTTGAGTGTACTGCATTGTTTCCTAGCTGTTTTAAGATGATGTTTATTTGGCGTGTATTGCTATGGACACATTTTAACCACCTGAACATATCAATAACAGCATATTCTTTTACCTCTCTGACAGGAAACTGAGGCCTTTACATCCATAGATACTCTCTTTAAAGCCAAGAGTCACTGACCAAAAACTGTAGTTTGGCTTCCATTGGGTTTATTTCTAATATGATATTATTTCTTTAGTGTTTTACAGGTTTCCTTTCACCAAAGTTACATAACAGCCCACACAAACTAACCGCTTTAAGCAAGTCGACCTGCGACCGACGTGGCTCTGGAGGTGAAATGATTGTTCCGATGTCTCTGGAGGAAGCCAGAAACAACGGCTCCGTTTCCCGATACATTCTCAACACACTGACGCAGATTGTTCTCGTCAGGATTTTCTCTGAGGTCACGAATATAAAAATAACTAATACATTTGAAAGTATGATTGCCAGGGTAAAGAACAGTTCAAGCCAAACTGACCAAGCGTGGAAAAGTCTGACGGCGAGGGGTCAAATACTCAGGGGCTGGATTTGTGTTTTCAGGGAAATGCAAATATAGATGCAGGGCGGTTTGCACACATTTACAAATAAAAGATACTTAAGGGGGTGGAGGGGTTGCTTTTCTTTTTCTGTTTTCTTTTCGTTGTTTTTGTTTTGTTTTTTGGGGTATGTATGTATGGGCGTGCATGTGTATGTATGTACAGGACTGTCTCAGAAAATTAGAATATTGTGATAAAGTTCTTTATTTTCTGTAATGCAATTAAAAAAACAAAAATGTCATGCATTCTGGATTCATTACAAATCAACTGAAATATTGCAAGCCTTTTATTCTTTTAATATTGCTGATTATGGCTTACAGCTTAAGAAAACTCTAAAATCCTATCTCATAAAATTTTAATATTTCCTCAGACCAAGTAAAAAAAAAGATTTATAACAGCTGAGTGTTTGTCAAGGCTCAGGAAACCCTTGCAGGTGTTTCGAGTTAATTAGACAATTCAAGTGATTTGTTTAATACCCTACTAGTATACTTTTTCATGATATTCTAATATTTAGAGATAGGATATTTGAGTTTTCTTAAGCTGTAAGCCATAATCAGCAATATTAAAAGAATTAAAGGCTTGCAATATTTCAGTTGATTTGTAATGAATCCAGAATGCATGACATTTTTGTTTTTTTAATTGCATTACAGAAAATAAAGAACTTCATCACAATATTCTAATTTTCTGAGACAGTCCTGTATATATGTATATGTACATGTATGTATATATAGATCTTTATATATATATATATGTTTGTATAATGTTTGTTTCCTAATCCTACCAGATGAGGACGCCGACACATTCCTCTGGATTTGGAGCTCTTTCCATTTGCCGATCCTTACCTGGATCCTGGAGGTATAATAAAACCACGCATTCATCCCCAGCTTTGGCACACACACACACACACACACACACACACACCTTTCATCAAATGATAATCTTGCTAAACACGCAAGGGGAGGTGTCGCTGACATCCAATGCAAAAAATATGCAACTTCGGACGCTCGTGAATCTTTACCGATGGATTCAGATTCAGAGCAGGCCCCAAATGTCCCCCCCCCCCCCCCCCCCGTGTTGTTTATTCAGGCTTCTATCATCACCTCGTCATTGTGATAGAACGCCAAGGAGCATTTTAATAGTGATTTATTTCGCCCCCCCCCCCCCCACACACACACTCCTTTACTGTTTAAGTGTGTGGAAGCCTCGGCGTGACCAAGAGATGTGGAGTGGGGGGGGGGGGGGGCTTTGCAGAGAAAATTGACATTTGCTATAGTGTGCCCCCCCCCCCCCACCCCTCCTCCTCCCCCACCTGTCATCTCGTCACTGTGTGGAGCTCAGCCGAGCGAGACGTCTTGACAGATGGGCAAATGGGAGGCGGTGGACTTCGGGCGACACCACACACTCTACCGCTGCCCTCTCCTGGGCCCGATCTGAGTGTGTGTGTGGGAGGGGGGGGGGGGGGGTTTAGCTTCAGAATTCCTCTTTTACACACGGATTGATCAGAGAGAGATGCAATCAGCGAGAGGCGGAACTGCACGAGTGAGTTTCACTCTGATGCCAAATAGCGAAGCTGACACTAAAAATGGATTGGCATGTGACAATAATGCTTTTTCTTCACAGAAGCATCGCCTGGAAAGACTTGTTCCAGGGTCAAGAATTATGAATCTGTGGGCCATAGAATATATATATATATATATTTATTTATATATATATATATATATATATATTTTCTCTTTTCTTTTTGAAGGCCAGGCTCACGAAGGAGACAGATCTGTGGGGGGGGGGGGGGGGGTAATTAAAAATGTCACATTGCTAATGCGAATGCCGTCAAATCCACAATAAAAGAAGAAGAATTCCGACCCAGGCAGAAAATATAGTTCTAATTTGAAGCCGCGGTCACAAATTCCGTGCTCTCTCTCTCTCTCTCTCTGCATTTTCCTCGAGACCCATTTCTTCTTCTTTTCTTTCCGCGGGTGAATAAAGCGCGAGTCTCAAAAGTGTCGTCAAAAGCGGCCGGTCTGCAGGAGGCGGAGGAATCCTCCATCGAAACATAAAACAAAGAGCATTCAGGAGATGATGAATCTGTGTGCTAAACGGCTGCTGGAAATCCTCACGCTTTCCACACACACAGAGTTATCGGTCAGGTGTCATGGCGAAACAGTGGAGAAACAGGGCGATAGGGGAGTCGCATGGAACCCAGCGCTTGTCAGACACGATGGATCCTGACACCAGAATATGCTCGGGCAATGATTAGATAAACAGAACAGAGTCCGCCCGGGCGTCTTCCAAGGAGGTGTGCTGGCGGACGATAAAGGATTCAGATTTACGGAGCCTTCAAAACCAAAAAGAAGGAGATATTATGTTATTCTGAGAAACGGTACAGCGGATGCAGTCGGCGGAGAGCCGTGAACCAATACGCAGGGGTTAATAATAAAAAAAGAGGCAGGAAATGAAAAACGGCACCCGGTTCGGCAGGTCTGTGGGATATCTTTGGGAATCAATTTCAGCACTTTTGTTTGCCCTTGAATATTGACAGTGTGCAATTTGCTTTTCTCCAGCCTTTGCGGGCTCCGTTAGCCGGTGTGCACGCGAGAGGGAATAACGTACGTCATGAAGTGGGATCAACTCGCATTCGAATGTGTTTGAGTAAACTCTCCGCAGCTCCGACGCTCGTCCGACCGACGCGCTCAACACCGATCGGACCTCGATTACTCAGTGACGTGGTTGGCTTTGCGCTCGGTTCGCTGCACCGCGCCGAAATTAATGACGCCGCCGCGACACATGCAATAACACGCGCGGTCTAAATGTCGGACGAGAGCTCGACGTTGGACCGGAACGATACAGAAACCAGAACTATAGCAGGAAGGAGACTCATCTGATGCTCAAACAGACGCTGTATGCAACAACATTCAGAGTTTCACAGAATAAACCAAGGCACTGTATCTACTCGTATACAACCTCAGGTTACTTCTCAAAAAAATCAATTCAATTGTTGTCAGATATTATTATTTCAGCCATCAGATTGCCTGGATAAGACATCTACAAATGGTTGTTCAAAGGAACGACACACATAAGGTTGAGAGCATTAGCATTGACTCTCGATGGCTCTCAACATGGCGACGGCTGAGCCGGTGGCTCGCAGCTAACGGTGCTAATAGCACAAAAAAAGCGGCAAACAACTGGAAAAGTTTGCAGAGTTAGCAACTTAAAATCAGAGTTGAATGACCAACTCAATGAGGAGCTTGTCGTTATAAGACAACACAAGTCAAGACGAAGCTGGGTTGTCGAGCCAAACAGTCAACAGTCAAGTAGTCAACATTCAGGGTGGAGGTATGCGGGGTCCGCCCCCGAGATATGAAACTAATAAAATGTATAATTTGGAACCATTATTATAGATGAACCCTGAAAGCTTAAACAACTGCAGCTTGCCAAAGTGAATATCTCTTACTATTTACACATATCTCAGCCCTAATCCGAGAATGTAATTCTCCTGGCCAGTGTTTGCCATGTACAATCATATAATGTTGGTTAAATCAATAGAGCAGATTCAGAAAGTTTCACGAGTTATATTGATTCGAACCTATCGTCGATAACCTGGACTTCCAACTTGTGGAATGAACTCCCCCTCCCTGCATCTTCGATATGACCCCCACCGAGCTGCTCAAGAAGGTCATTTCCACCGTTAGTCACATTACTTTACAAATTTCAACTGTCTTGGCTCTGGTTCTTTTTCCAGACTTTGTTAAACGTGTCGTTTCTTTTTAACCCCATTGCTAAAGAAGCATAGTCTGGACCCTCCTTTCCTAAAAGTAAACACAGAATAATCTCCAAACTGCTCAATTTCATCTCAACTGCTTTACATTCATGAATAATAATCGTGTCCAGTCTGATTTTAGAGCACTTTATAGCACAGAGAGAGCTCTTGTTAATGTTACCAATGACCTACTGATGACGACACACACACACACACAGGTGACTGCTCAAGGTCAGCTCTGATATTCAAGCACTGCCTTGAACACAGTCCAGTAAAGTATCCTCTTCAAAGGCTCTTGGCTTATTACTCTCAGACCTCTCCAAGAGAATTGGTTTTTTCCCGGTTAACTCGACTCAGTTGACTCGTGGCGTCCCTCAGGGCTCCGTTCTTGGTCTCCTTCTATTTTCTATGTACATGCTGCCTCTTGGAAGGGTTTTTCAAAATCCCGATGGGCTTTACCATTTTTATGACACTTGGTTGATTATGCCATTCAAAACCCAGTTATCTGATATTGACTCCTAGATGTACCAACATGTCCCTCAATTCATTGATTCATTGAGCAATTGTATTCCTGTTCTAATTGTTATTCTATGGAGCTCTCTGCATAGAGAGCTCAAAAACTCCAATACTTATGTCCCAGTCTTTGGTTTTAGTTTGAAGTTCTCCGTCTCTTGTTGCTTTCCCTTCACTTCCTGTCCCTGTGACTGTCGGTCCTGGGTCCGATCACCTGCACATTGCCAGTGTATTTAAACCCTATTTGTCTCCTGCCCCCGTGGTCGATTCCTTCTGTCAGGCGTGAACCCAAATGCCAAGCATCGGCGTAGAGCAATTCATTGGAACAAAACAAAAGGGGAGATCATGAAGCCCGAAGCGTATTCACAATAAACAGGATTCACCTTCTCACCTTCTCACCAAGGAACCGACCCCGGGGCAGGTGATTAGACACAGGGGGAAACAATCAGAGGCAGGAAGTGAAGGGAACCGAGAAACAAAGAGACAAAACTTCAAACTAAAACAGGAAAGCAGAAACTAAAACAACCAAGACTGTGACAATGAAGATTCTTTTAAATCTCTTCTGAAAAAAAATTATATTTGGGATTATCTTTAGAATATATTTTTATTTAAACACCGTTATTTCTCTTAACCCTCCTGTTATGTTCGTTTCTTACATACAGCCGTGATGTTCCCGGGTCAATTTGACCCGGTTAATGTTGAATCATCCAAAAGTGGTCAGAAACCAAAAAATTCTAAAAACTATAGTTTGTACATCATCACCAACAACATTACTAACAATTAAATCAGTTTTTAGTGGAATTGAGTTATTTACCCCTCCATAGATCAGAGTTCAATCAGGAGCAGTCACTCGTTTTAATGAAAAATACATGTTCAAACAATTTTTTAGGAAAATTGAAAGAATCTAAATCTAAATTGCATTAGTCTACCATAACATGTATTTTCTCCTAAATTTCATTTGCATTTTGTACGTTTTTTTGTTTTCATGGGATGATGTAGATCAATAGAGATGAGACACCTGTGCTGTTCAGGGTCATAATGACCCGCCCACTAAAAATCAAGCCAAATGAGTCATAAAGGATTTGTATTGAAAGTAAACGTTAGTTATGTTTATTTTTAGTGTTAAGATGCATACATTATATGATAAAAGATGACCAATGACCAGCACACAGTCATCCTCTTGGTGCAGTCGTATGTATCTGCAGAGTGTAATGTTGTAGGACTGCTCAGCAACCATTTTGTATGTTTGGCCCCTCCCCTGATACGTGTGGGTGGAGTTTTCCTGCAGGAGAAAATAAAGGTTCCCGTCAAAATAGTATCTGTATTTCTCGCACAGGTGTGGTCGTTAGAAAGTGTGTGTGTGTGGGTCTGAGATTGGGATGAGACAGGGTGTGTGTCTCTCCCAGTCAGACAGACAGTATATTAGAAGTACTATACTACAGATGTATTAGTTGAGACATGAAAGAAACCCTCACATTGGTGTCCCATGTCCAATAAAGGTGTATTTAGGTGTGTGTGTGCTGATATGTGTGTGTGTGTGTGTGTGTGTGTGTTGGTGTCTGTGAGCGCGTGTGTTGGTGTGTGTGTTGGTGTGAGTGTGTGTGTTGAAACTTGGTGGGAGGGAGTAAGAAAGACTGCCCTACATTTACAAAGAAAGAAATAGTCTAAACGTGACTCTTTTGGTGACTTTTAGCCTTCACTTTCACAGCCGGGTCAAATTGACCCGGGAACATCATCTCTGTTATATAAACCTGCAGGGGGGGGTTGCAAATACATGATATTTTTTTAGTATTTTTTTCTTACGTTGATTACACTAAATAAGGTAAGCAGAAGAAGTTTTATACAGAAAGAGCACTTAGAAGTATTTTTCCTAGATTTTCAAACTTTGAAACGGGTCAATTTGACCCGCAACATAACAGGAGGGTTAATTGATCAACCTCTGTGCTGGTTACCTTTTATTCTCATTGTCTGTGCCATGTCTGGCTTTATTTCGTTTTAGTGTGTGCAATTATGCAAATTATAGCCTATCGGGAAGGGTCTATATGTATAAATATATATATATATATATATATCTAGACCACTTAAACTGTCGATAAGCTATCATTTGGAATCCATTACGAGCCACAGAATGGACATTACCTTTCACTTCTTGGGTGGTTATTTCTCAGCTGCTGTTTGTATTATTCACTTAAATAAGGTTGATGGATATTTTTTCAGCGGCGAACAAATGACAGGCATCTTTTAAACACTGCCGTGGGTTTTAAAGATGAAGATACATCCGAACACATCTTGAAGGATGGGAAACAAAGTGACACATCGGCTCCTAATGACCGCTTTTAAAATAGCACCGCGGTCTCAACGGACGGCAACGACAGAACCCAAAAAGGACGCGTTGTTCTCCCGTGATGATCAACGTGTATTATTCATGACTCCCTTCTTCTGTTCGAGCAAAAAAACAATAACTTCACATTTCTCCGATCCCCCTTATACTCCGCGAGTAACGTCTCTGAGCACTTTTTGCGAGCCAATTAAAACGCTCGCAGCGGGGAATGACAATCGGCGAATGGACGGATTGCCGGTTGGCAGCTTGAGCTGAATCTCCAAAACAACAACAACAATAACACCAACAAAAAAACACCAACAGCTGGGAGGCAAGGAAGAGAAAATGATCGGAAGGTAACGGTTTCATCGCCCTCGGTCTGAATGACGGGGCTGACATTTGAACTCGGACTCCGAAGGCGAGCTGTCGCTGCTGCGATCAATGGACTTGGACGGTTTTTCTATAATGTTAAAGACGCGCGGAACAGAAAACGTCTAAATGGAGACGTGTGTATCGTTAGTGCAAAAAGACATTATTCTACCTTGTTGTTCATCGGTTCATGTCAGTTTAATTTACATTAATTCAGAATTCTTTTTTAAGGGACCTAGAACTACAATCATGCGTCATTCAGTAATTTGACTGCGTTGATCAGTGTCATCATTTAAGTCATTACGATTCTATATCAACGTGTTTCATGACATTAAAACTCGGGATTCATTAAAATACTGAAAGACTCAGCCCCGGACGGAGCAAAATATATGATTGGAATATTAAAAAAGTGCATCGTAGCAGCAGTTTTCAACAGTTCCTCAACCCTCATCTTACTTGTGTGTTCATAATCGTAATAGTTATGCTGTGGTGACTGCAGTCTAAAGAAAAACCAGAGATGACTGCCTCGTGGTTATACTTGTCCAAAAGGTCATTGTTTATATTTTCGTTAAATTGTCAAGATTAGGAGATTAATTATTGAGTTATGGCCAAAACGACATGTTTCTGTTGCAGTGACTTCACGGACATTTTTATGGACGTCTCAATGACCTTGACCTTCTAACTGCAACATCTAGTCACTTCATCCCGGAGTCCAAATGGTGCATTTGTGCCCAATTTGAAGAAATCTTCTCCCGGAAGTTCCTTGGAAACATGATGTCGGACTAAAATCAAGGAATTTGACAATCAAGATGCATCAAGACCTTCGAATACATTAAAGGTTGTGGGAAAATGTCACAGTCAATTTCTCAATTTTTTTCCCAGCCACTTAGCTAACCGAGGGATTAATCAGCACATCGATAGGTTAATGACAATAATGACTCGCCACTGATTCAGATGTTGCCCGTCGTCTGCCCCCGGAGGCCATCAATGACCTTACGTCAAACCTGAACGACGAATACAAAAAGACCTATTTTGCATTAAATCTGATTGCACTGACGCAGATGTCGCATCCAAACGGGATAAAAATCACATAAAGCATGACGCTTGAATTCCCATGGATTAAAATCTAAAAGCCGCGACTGACGTCTACATTTTATGAACATGTGAAAGGCCCCCGGACGCCAGTCACCATGCAGCTCGTGAGCAAACAGCCGCCGCCGCGCTCTCTGCAAACAGCCCGCCGAGGCATTTCATACGCGGGTGCTCAGCTTTTGTTTATTGTGGTTGTTCATCTCCCGCTTCAACTGTAAAACAAAAAGCCGAGCCTTCGTCTAATGCCTCATCGCTGACAGAACACGAGCGCCATGTTTACGGGGACCGGAGCAATTAAGTTCCCGCCAATTACAACGGAGACAAGTCGACGGCGATATCGATGCTGACAGCAAAGGAGTGGAATAAAGTGCCGGTTGATGCGGCAATAAAGACGCACATCAAAACTAAAGCTTGCTTAAATCAACAGCTACATCCAGATCCACGACGAGTAGAACAGAGTCGAGCTGGCAACAGGAAGTGGAAAAAAGTCTCCCGGGATACAAACGTTTTGTGAACAATTGGGCAATGTTAAATGTGAATAAAATCAATAGTTTCATATTAACGTCGAATTAAATACATTTTCCTCGGAGAGGATTATCAGCCAGCTGTCCTACAGAGGGTGTTAGCATCTTTCAGCTCTTTAGGGGCAGCAATCAGCTGTTTTCAGAAAGGGTGGAGGTGGTGGGCGGGGGGGGGGGGGGCGCTTTAAACTCAGCCACCTGCCCAGCAGCACAATTCTAGAGATAAAGATGCAAGTGAATGTCGAGCAAGCTACATAGTTCAATATGTACCTCGGAGAACAGGGAAAGACCCATGAACATGTGTCGGGTGTCCGATGAACAAATACAAGCTAACGGCGCACTGCGTCTTTAACTCGGCTCAAACGTCCGCCTGGACTTGAGGAGGGAGTTTCGACACAAATATCCACTTGCACTCATGGGTGAACGGTTTAGAATATGGTGGGCAAAGATCTCTGTGACCTCATAGAAAGAAAAAAAATCTGGAGGTTGTGCCATATCGAGCTCCGTCAGCACTGTTACCCTCGTGAGCGCTGTTAGCGCGTTGAGCCCAATGCATGTTGAATCATAGATTTGCTGCGAACATCGTGCGTCGACCTCTTTAACACACTTATGTTTCATCTTTGGACTCAAAAAATCAAACACATGGGTGTAGATTATTGCTTTTCTCAGTATATTCGTGCATCTCCACTTGCATGTTGACAGTTTATTCGGGCCGCCGAGCTAAAATCAATGCAATCCAAAAATTAAAGTTAATACTGATCAGTTTATCCTGAAACTGTATTACAGATCTCTATTGTCTGTTTTGCATGACTAGACAGGTTGAGATCAATTGAAATATGCAGTGTATCTAAAGTGCATTGATCTGTCCACGTCATAAGCAGCACTCTGTCTTTCAGCTGGTGATAACGTGTCGGCGAGTTTCTTCTAACGGTTAGTTTTAAGCCTTTTATGATCACGATAATGGAAGGTCTGGAACCGCGTCAAGTCAAGAAAACATTATAATCCCTAAAACATGTCCGACTATAAAACTACTCTCTATTGCACTTTGAGACAATACCAACCCACTGATGTGTTATTGTGTGATGTCACCCTCTATCATATCATCCCAGACATACACTACCGTTCAAAAGTTTGGGATCACCCAGACAATTTTGTGTCTTCCATGAAAAATCACACTTTTATTTATCAAATGAATATAAAATATAGTCAAGACATTGACAAGGTTAGAAATAATGATTAATATTTGAAATATTAATTTTGTTCTACAAACTTCAAGCTCAAAGGAAGGCCAGTTGTATAGCTTATATCACCAGCATAACTGTTTTCAGCTGTGCTAACATAATTGCACAAGGGTTTTCTAATCAGACATTAGTCTTCTAAGGCGATTAGCAAACACAATGTACCATTAGAACACTGGAGTGATAGTTGATGGAAATGGGCCTCTATACACCTCTGGAGATATTTCATTAGAAACCAGACGTTTCCACCTAGAATAGTCATTTACCACATTAACAATGTAGAGAGTGTATTTCTGATTAATTTAATGTTATCTTTATTGAAAAAACAGTGCTTTTCTTTGAAAAATAGTCATTTCTAAGTGATCCCAAACTTTTGAACGGTAGTGTAACTCTCTTTTTTCTTACACCAAGCAAATATCCAGTTTGCCGTATGCCACATTACAAGATGATGCTGTTCGACAACAACAACTTGCATTCCAGGAAGCGCGATAACAAAAGTAATCGACGGCGCACTCAAAGAGGAAACACTGCTGTCATTTCAAACGTGAGCAACGGGCATCGGAAATGCGGCCCCTGAATATCAAACGTGGGGGCCACTCTTCACGGGCCGGCGGCCGGTCGCGGCGCATTTAATTACTTTCTCATTTGCAGGCGCCACCCAAGCTTCTGTTTTTTGCGGCCCACTTCATTACTGGTGTTCAGGGCGGTTGCCATGGTGTGGCCATTACGCCGTGTCCTTTGAATTTCAATTATCATCCGTTCTGATTGGTGTATTCTTTTTGCCGGGGGGACGTTACCGGGGGGTTCACAGATATCATTTCCTCCCGTCTTGAGACTTCAGGGAAGTCATATTCATAATGATGTCTCTGGCTTTACAGAAGATGTCATTGGACGGCGCGAAACACGTTTTTTTTCCGAGGTAGCAAATCGAGGCGAATGACACCACAGCTGTAATTAAAAAGAAAACATAAGAGGCGGATTATTTCCATTATGTCATTACCCTGCTAACCATTTTCACTCCATCAGTGTATAGATTGACACTACCCCCCCTCCTCCAAAGTCAATAGTTGGATCTAATCAGTTCCACGCTCGACCTCTAGTCAATTCTCAGCTTCCCAATGTGGGTATCTCGTGAACTCGCTCGACTCTTGTGTGTTTCATCTCGCCGCTCATCAAGTGCAAAGCCAAACCCAAAAATTCCCGCCCGGCGAGAGCTCGTTCGATGATACGTCATGTGGAGTTTCTCGCCGCCGCAGCCGTCGTCCGTCTTGTTTGGATTTACCCCGAGCTGTCACTCGTGAGAACGTATATAAATCGGATGCAGACGATGATTTCTTGCAAACGCGTGACGGCTTGAGACGAAGATGGCACCCGGCCGTCGCGAGGGACGGACGGGGAGGCCGAGAGACTTTTGCGAGCAGTCGCACGAACGAGACGCTCGAAATACCCTTAAAAAACAGATAAAGAGAAGGAATAAAAGCTTTCTGGGACAAGTAAATGTAAATAATTGCCGACTGAGATGAAATGAAGACGTACAATTTGGTGTGACTGCTGGAAGTGTCGCGAATGGATGAAAGGACGCCGTACCGCCGTGACGAAATGTTATCGTGCAAATATAAAAAGGCCCACGGTCAACGCCACCGCATAGGAGTTATTATAATCCCCTCACCGTCGTTAACGGTTACATCTCGTGAACAATTCTTCCCTCTCATGTCTGACCCCTCTGGAACATTAAAGAGAGACTCCATTTGATTCATAATATGCTCGTATCCACAGGCAGATATTAAGATAAAGCGATACGGCTGCGGTGGGGCTCTATGTATAATGCAAGGCTCTCTGTAGTCCTTTTAATTGCCGTCCAAAATACTCGTAAATATTTTATGTTGTGGAGATCCCCAGCAATAATCCCTGTTTCCAAAGATGGTGCCGAGACCATGTGTCACATGTCCCGAGAAAACTTGAAAATCTGAAAAAGTACCCGAGGGTTAGTAACCCTAACCCTCGGGAACTTCTCAGATATTCACTGTCAGTAACCCTAACCCTGACCTGTATGGAGAAGAGGGAAAACCAGCCTGATGGAGAAGAAGAGCATCATGACTGTCGTGACCTTCCCCCGCGACCCCGGAGGTGGACAGTCGTATCTCACGGGTCTCGAATGGCGGACGGCCTCGCGTTCTGGCCGAGTACCAATTGATTTCCGCAATGACACATCGCCCTTAACCCCCTTTATTATGGGGCATATGACAAATCCACTCCTTTCACTGCAATTAAATCGATCTTAAATCAAGCACTTGTATGAGCAGCAAAACAACATTATCAACATGTTCAGTGAAAGCCTAACCCACGTCCACGTTTCAGCTTCCATTGTGGCATTTAAGCTTCCGATTAAGCCCCTCGAGACGCCTTTTTCTGGATTTTGAAGGCTATAAAACTGAATTAAGGGCAGACCACAGGCTGGACCAAATGCTGCTATCACGCATTCAAATTGAAATGGTTTTCCCCGTTTCATTAATCCTCGGTTTTGCTTTAGGCGACTCCACCGGGTCACGCAGCGAAGGTTGCGGATACCATATGAAATGAATCCTCTCATGCACCACCGATGTGATGATAGTGAATAAAGCGAGGCGGAGGAACGGATGAGACAACCGCAGTCACGATTCATTTCTCCTTGGCTGCGGCTACACCTGGCAGTCATTCTATCACAAGCAAGAAATGAGGATGTCACAAGTGATAAGCGCCTGACCTTCAGGACGTCAACAAGAGATGAGACAGGAGTTTGGCTCGGATCGCTCAAAAGCGCCTCCACGAATAAAGAAATATTTCGTGTTTGGAAATAAGGTACCTAGAAAGGAAGCTTAAAAGTCTTGAATTGTGGACTGTTTTTTTTATATTCTGACCATGCCAGCAACAATTAAGCTGCAAACTGGTATTTTCGAGATCAACTGACGACATATAGTCGGGAAATGAAGTTGCCAACGACCGCCAGGGGAGGAGGTGATCAACTAGTTCGACCTTTCATTGAATCCGGCTGTCGATGCTCGTCGTGATGAAATAGCATTTAGCTGTCCGTGTAGATGCCCGATTGTTTTTTTTATCAGTAAAATTAGGGATGCAGCGAGCCAACTTTTTCAGTCCCGTTAGCCGATAACTGAGCTTTGAGTATCAGCCAATCACGAGTACCGTATTAGTATCTGCTGGTCTCTGTATCTCCTGGTCTCTGTATCTACTGGTCTCTGTATCTATCTGCTGGTCTCTGTATCTACTGGTCTCTGTATCTACTGGTCTCTGTATCTACTGGTCTCTGTATCTACCTGCTGGTCTCAGTTAGTATTAGTATCAATGAGCTGGGTGCCTCACTGTGTGGGAGAGACTGGGATTGTCCTTTTATGTGGAAGGAAACATCAGGCGTGACTTAAGCAATACAATAAAACCTTCATTTTATGACTTTGAAGAGACTCCGTAGAATATACATGAATATTTAATAGCCCCAAATATCCCAAATTACCGCTTCAAACGTGACTGGAGCTCAATCAACAGACAATGTGATGTTGGTTTCTTGTTTCACTAACTTGTGAGCATAATCCATTATTTGAAATCGCCCGAATTGGTGTAATTGTTATCTCAATTACAGCATTTTCAAGATGAGCCGGTTCTAGCTCGTTCTCACCGTGGGCCAATCAGGCGGATGTGGTTTTGCATATTTTTTCCAGGTCACGGAGGTGAACCCCTAAATGGCCTGAACAAAATGCATCCTTCTGAGTTAACAAAGAAACTAATGAAAGACACTGATGATATGGTAATTACTTTTCATGACATCCCCCCCCCTCAAGGTAGCACACATACAATGTGTGCTGACCTGCCAAATTACCAAGGCAATGCCTCCCTCTCCAATTAGCAACGGAAAGATCACCTCGGAATAGGCCGATGGTGGTGCACGCTATTTAAATATATTTCTAAATAAGCCCCGGGACACAGTCTGTCTTTTAATAAATCAAACTTTAACGAGCGCTTTAGTACTTCCTGAGCTTAAAAGAAAAGAAAAAAATGTATATATCTTATCAAAATAACAAAGACTATGGTTTAAAAAAAAAAAAAGAGGCGGGACGTTCTCCGAAGCCGTTGCCCGGAGGTTATTGCTCGGTCTTCCGTCCGTGAGCTTCACAAGTGGAGGTGTGTGAGAGGGTGTGCTGGTGCTTAATTCGGTGACTACCGACTGCTAAAGGTTAACGCATCAATACAGCCTCCAGTTATATGACTCATCCATCATCAGTGTGCCTCTGGCATTGGGGGAATAAGTACGCTCTGAAGAGGAAAAAAGACATCGCAGCCACTCGTGTGTTTGACCACATTTTTGGGGCATTTTCCCCAAAAAAATTTGACGTGAAAAAGCCATCGCTCTCACATTCCTCAGCAACTGCGTTCAGCTAATTCGTTAAACAAAATGTTAAAAAAGTAAAGATGACAACAGTATTAAATGTTGTTGTTTTTTTCGCGGGGGGGGGGGGGGGGGCACTGAGGAGAAGACGGGGGAACGGCAAGCTGTTTAATGCACGAGTGGGATGTCTCCGTGGAGTAGTCAAAGCTGACGCCTCCCATTAAGACGCTGGTGTCAGCCACTGGCGGAGGGAGAAGGATGATTTTATTCATTCTTATCCAAGATGTAATTGATCCCTCTGCTCCTCTTATTCCGTCTCCTTGTCCAGCATCACTCTTCCAAAAGCCTTACGGCGCACAACGCACACGTATGTACACATACACAGACACACACATCTGCTCTTTTTCAAGACACTGCAACACAAGTAGTAGCCTTGTCCACCCCCACCCCCTCAAAACCCCCTGTGACTTCAAACTTGCATCCCCGACCAGTCCAGCAGGCAGCGGGGAAAAAAAGTCCCAAAAAAGCAATGTCACCACTATTCAGGAGGCATCGCATCCAGCGCATCGCCGGCAACACAAAAGGACGACTGTCTCCCTCCGCCTGGCTCACAGAGGTGATCTACAGCCTGTAGATGTATAAGAAGGAAGAGAAAGAAGAAGAAAAGAAAGAAAGCTCTTCCTTCCCTTCCTCCTTCCTCCGTCCTTCAGTCCCCCAACATGCCGGAGCGCCTCTTGCCCCGGATGAATCGGGGCTTCGGCATCGGACCGTCGGATTAGTGACCCGCCAGCAGCACGCGGTGAACCTCGACCCTCTTTTTGTTCCACAGTCTCAAACCGGGAGAAACTGATAAAACAGCCCCCCCCCCTCCTCCTCCTCCTCCTCATCCTCCTCTTCTTTCATGCATTTCTTACCTGGTGTTGAGGCTCAAAGCTGGACAGAGGAGCAGTAAGAAAATAGCTCGGATGAATTTCATAGCTGTCTCACACTCCCGTTCCTTCTCCCTTCTCCGATGCTTTCTGCCTCCCCCCCCCCCACCCATGTGTGTGTGTGTGTCTCTCTCTCTCTCTCTCCACGACTCTCTCTCTCTCCCACTGGCCGCCTGAGTTTTCTTAGCGCACTCTCCTCCACCCACACACACACACACACACACACTCTCCTCCACACACACACACACACACAAGCGGCGAGGAGGCAGACGCATGCAACGCGGGGTGCTCGGGCGAGAGGGAGGATCTCTGGCTTTAAATAACACCGGGACACGGACCGACTCGCTGATGGGGAGAGATGTGTGTGTGTGTGTGTGTGTGTGTGTGTGTGTGTGTGTGTGTGTGTGGGGGGGGGGGGGGTGGAGAAGGAGATGTGGTGGGAGTGATATGATGTCAGCGGCTTCAGCTATTGGTGAGAGGAATTCTTGCCATTGTTTGGTGTCGGTTGCATCCCCCCCCCCCCCCCCTCCAACAATACACCGCTCCATTCATTTCGTCCTGTCTGTTTACTACCGGTAGTAGTTTTTACGATCTTTTTCTTAACATAAACAGGTAATTCCCGATATTTTCAAAAACCTAACCAGTAACCTCACTATCTTTTCCTAAATCTAACCAGGTATTTTACGATTTTTACCTAAACCAACCAGGTATTTCCCAATCTATCCCGAACCAATTATTTCACGATCTTTTCCTGTACCAAAAGTACTTCATGATCTTTTATTAAACCTAACCAATTATTTCACGATCTTTTCCTGGACCGAAGGTACTTCCCGATCTTTTATTAAACCTAACCAATTATTTCACGATCTTTTCCTGTACAGAAGGTATTTAATAATATCTTCCTAAACCTAACCAGGTATTTAACTATATTTTCCTAAATCTAGACCCAACCAATTATTTCACGATCTCTTCCTCAACCTAACCAGGTATTTCACAATCTTTTCCTGACACTTACCAGGTATTTTTTGCAATCTTTTCCTAAACCTATACTTAACCAAATGTTCTCCGATCTCGAGGAAACGAAATCCAATTCAGCTCATGAATTGAATGTGAAAAATCTATAAACCTCATCATAACAACTCAAACTCAAACTGGTAATGAACTTCTATCCAACACATTAAAACCGGCGTGTATTCCTCCCCTGCACCAACCGATAACCTCGGTGAACTCGAGTGTGCGGTAAAGGTAGACACGCGGTTTAGCCATTTAAATAAACCTCACCTGGACCACGACAGACAAATGGACGACGTGTAGCGATGAGATCCCGCCGCCCCTCGGCTTTAACCCCCTTATGGCTTCAATCGCCCTGCAAATGGCTCAGAAATCCGAGGTTAACCTCATGAAAGTAAGAACAGAAGAGTGGAGGACTCCCAGCCATGTCATCCAGGGAGAATATTAAGCAGTCAATACAAAAAAGGTGGAGGTCACACAGCACAGGCATGATGAATGATTCCCATTACCGGGGTTTAATAGAGGATTGGACCGCGGCCACGTCCCATTTTTCTATACTGAAAGATTCCCATTTATTTGGTCAAATTAGAAGTTCATGCATGGGGAAAAACCTTGTGGTGACCGCTTGTAATGAGTCCGCTGGACCACGGCGTGGCTCATGACCTGGGAGAGGGTCTCCGAGGACCTTTTGTAGTCCGTCTCAATCGTGGGCCAGGAACTCGTCGCCTCGGAGCCGACCTGTCGAGCTCTGATGGAGGTCTGGATCGTGGTCCATGCCTACTACCAACTATGCCATGGCCCTGCTGATGCCCCGCCCCCTCCTCCTCTCTACCTCCATCTGCCTGATGGATCATGGAGGTCTGGATCGTGGTCCATGCCTACTACCAACTATTCATACATATATTCATTGAATGTGTTGTAACTCTAATGATTCCTTCTGGTCACATGACGTCTATTGTTCTGTCCATCCTGGAGAGGGATCCTCCTCTGTTGCTCTCCTGAAGGTTTCTTCACTTTATTTTCCCTGTGAATGTTTTTTTTTCTATTTCTTGGGAGTTGTTCCTGATCCGATGTGAGGTCAAAGGTCAAAGATGTCTATGTGTACAGATTGTAAAGCCCTCTGAGGCAAATTAGTAATTTGTGAGAATGGGCTATACAAAATATACTGAATTGAATTGAGCTTCTTATCGTAATTAACGAGTAAGTACTTATTTGGTTATTATTACGCATGTTCATAATTACGAGAAATGCTCATAATTACGAGCATGAATAATACCCCCCCCCCCCCAAATAAAAACGAGTCTGTGTTGTTGCTATTATACAGAGAATACTTCTGGATGAA
The DNA here is from genome assembly GCF_029220125.1 of Pseudoliparis swirei. NCBI lineage: Eukaryota > Metazoa > Chordata > Actinopteri > Perciformes > Liparidae > Pseudoliparis > Pseudoliparis swirei. Next base: position 31,456,946 of record NC_079391.1, on the reverse strand, counting down.
TCCCCACGACGTCACATTAATTGATGTGTATATTAATGAATGCGTACGTTTTCCTTTTATATCGTCAACATAACATCTAATAATTTAGCTGTCAGGCTAATTCCAATTGCTTCCCCACAATCTGAGCACGTCGCCTTCAGAGAACAATTAAAAAAGGCAACTGTGGAGTTTCATAAAGCAAACATTAAATATTATTATAAGTGCTTTGTTCTTCTTCTTTTCCTTCCTCCAATCATTTCTTATGTAACGCCTGTTAGCAAAGTCATAAACATGCGGCGAGTGATGCGAGCGATGAAGGATCTTGCGCAGGCAGATTTTCTACATTTTTGCCTATGAAGTAAAAAAGTGAAAAGTTAACATCTCAGCTTATTTTTAATATATTTTGTATTCCCACTCTGGTCACGGAGGAGGATATGATGAAAGTTGTACATTAAGAAGCACAAGCAGGCGTCAGCTGGAACTGGTTTCTGAGAGATGAGGCGGGTCTACGAGATGCTGATTCGCTGGTTTTCGGGAGGACTCCGTCAATCTGTTAATTGCCTTTTTATTTGTCGCTATAATAAAGTCGGCGTGTTATTTTAGAAGTCTACTCCCCACTGAAGGGAGCAATGCACAAATACAACGCCTAACTGTCAAAGTAAAGTTTGTTGTATGTCAGTAAGTGGTTGCAGGGCCTTTAAAAGAAAGTATATCAAAATATAGGAGAGGCACGGCGGACGAGTCTTTGAAGCCGCGCTCTATATTATTTCGCACAATCCAGAATAAAGGGAGGCGAGATGTTTTCTTTCTTCTTTTGAAACCCTTTTATTTATCAGAAAAAGTTATTTTATCGTATTGGTGAAAACTCTCCTGTCGGTGCTTCTATCAAACTCACATTCAAAACATTTGAAAAGCACATTCACCAATTGGAGCTCATGAATTAATTCCAAATAATGGGGCAACTGGGTTAAGTGCCTTGCTAAAGAGCACTGGATATCGGTGACTCGTGCCTTCTGGTCACCAGCCCTCGTCTCTGCCTTCAGGCTACAACATTCCCAGCATGCAACTTTTCCACGACGATATCGACCGCCGGTTGCCGAAGTACATCAAGATATGCCGATCCGGAGCCGGCAAGAAAATACCGCCCCGGTCGGCAACGTCGATGCTTTTGTTGTCGTTTTGCTTTCAGCAACAACGACAACAAAAAGATGCATTTTAAGATGGAGAAAATACGTCAGCGAGGACGGAAATCTCCATAATCTATGATGTGTGTTTACAGAGGGCCAGCACTGGGAGAGAGAGAGAGAGAGAGAGAGAGAGAGAGAGAGAAATACATTTCCATTCTCAGCATCTACAGCGCCATTCAACGTTTTGTGTGGAAAAGGAAACACACAACAAAAAAGAGTCTGGCAGCAAAGCTGAAGCTTGAAGCGGTTCCGTGTCATTTGTCTTATTCTCTCAGTGCAGGAGGACCAGCATGTTGCTTTCACAGAACTGGTGATGAAAAAAAAAAAACCTGGAACGTTTAGTTCGTCAACAAATACATTTAAAAATATATATTTTTTATTTATTTAACCAGGAAAAGCCTTATTGATATTAAAAATCTATTTTCCAAGAGAGTCGTGGCCCAGACAAGCAGCATTACACAAAGTTTCAGACAATCCAACATCAAACAGTGACAGACAATATAATAACAACAAAAAAGATAATATTTTTTGATATCACATCATGAATAAAACCCAAACTAAAACTCAAGTCACCATAACCCAGTTCACATAGACGCCCACACCTCAGTCAAAGAAAACATCTACAACCACATGAACCTCAATGAATGGCGATACTGGAGGGGGGCGGGGCTAATGTCGCCAAACACAGATGCGACGGCTCTCGTTGGTCAGCGGTTGGCCGTCGATGGCGAGGCAGTGAAGTCCACATGTGGAACATCTAACATCTGTTCAGACGGAAACGCAACGATGCAGTTTTATCGCAATTATCCGAAAAATGGAAAGAGCATCGACCTCTGGATGCCCTTCAAAACATCTTCCCGAAGCTGCTCAGGCAATATATATAGTCGAGCTAAAATAATATAGCAGCCATTGTAAAGATGTCTGAATATGTCAGCTAAGCTAAGCTAATACAGAGCATTCCACCCTTGAACATTAAATGCACGTTTAAGTTCAAATTGAGAACACTATACTGATAATGAGGCCCTCGACCTTTGCATTTTACGTGATGCTGAAGGAGAAATATGCGTTCAGGAGTTTTAATGATCTCAACGCGAGGAGATGGTCCAATGGCATTCCCATTGAAACCAGTGCACATTGGCCACCAGCGTTGTTTCCAGACCAGAAGGGGTAGAAGAAGAAGAAGAAAAACCAAAACTCGGTACAGCAGGTCGCCCACGATCAGAGGCGAGATGCCAGCTCGCCCACATTCGAAGCTGGCGAACTCTATCGCGACGCCCACGCCGAGCCGGGTGCCAGGACGCCCACGTCCGGCAGGAAGACGTCAACAGGACGCCGACGTGGAGCGACACAACGTTTTATTTAAGAAATACAACCAATGAATTGTCATTCTCCAACCACCCCCCCCACCCCCCGGAGCCAGAGCCTCGACCTCGGCCTTTAATCCGGAGCCTCCTTTCAGGATTATTGTGATTCTGTGCGGCTGCTTACCCAGACTCCTCTGGGCCAAGGCGGCGAAAAAAACTGCTCCAACACGCTCGCAATGTCTGCAAGTTACTCACCCGTGTGACTGTTATAATAAGAGTGTTATTAATTGAGTTAATTGTGCATAATCGAGCATAATTGGGCGCTGATTAAACTTTACATTTTCCAAGCTTTTCGTTGATAGATTTTTTTTTTCCCCCGAAGAGCAGCAGAATGAACACCAAGTCCTACGTCGGCAATTTTGCGCGCATCTAATTTGTAGGAGTGGAAGTGGTGCGGCCACGAAATACAAGGATGGCTTATGCAGCAAATGTTGTCGGTGTTGAGGAAAGATCATTTTGACTTTGAAAAATGAGGGTACGTGGAAGTGTTTTCGCAAGCGTAGGAGGAGGGATACATCGGAGACCGGAGGAGAGATAATATAGATCCAGACTTTATCGTCGGCGTGTCAAAGGCCAGGCGCATCTCCTCCGAGACCAGCTCACGGGCGTAATTAGTCGGATACATTTTTTTGAAATAATGCAAAAAAGGAGAAAGAAAGTGGGCGAAAGGCTGAGAGATGTGACCACGCCCACTTCCGTTGAATTAGTGTGAATATATAGGAAACGCCAGCTTCGATGCGTTTTAGTTTATAGCTTTTTAGATATTTAAGCATGCAGATAAACTTGATATGACCACGCTATGTGACGTTTAAAAAAAATTGCTCAGCGGCGCATCAAATCAAGCGCTCCCCAAGCTAATTTCTCGGCTAACGGGGAGTTTCACCCGCGGCAGCATGTGGAAAACTTCCCTTAATGTTTATTGTGGTTTTTTTTAAAGATGCAAAATAGGAGAAAGAAAGTGGTCGAGTGGCTGAGAGGTGTGACCACGCCCACTTCCGTTTGCTTCCCGCCTCCGTGCGGTGCTGATGGGCGTAAATATATATAAAACACCAGCTTTTAAACGTTTTAGTTTCTAGCTTTTTAGATGTTCAAGCGTGCAGATAAACTTGAAATGACCAAGATATGTGACGTTTTAAAAAATTGCTCAGCTCTGCATCAAATAAACGCTACTTAACCTCATTTCTCGGCTAACGGGGAGTTTCACCCGCGGCACCTTGTTGAAAACTTCCCTTAATGTTTAGGTTTTTTTTTACAGCTGCAGTTCAGAGGAGAAGAGTCGTATTCTGTACGATGAACTGAATTCAGGTGACGAAGAAACTTCATTATTAATCTAAATGCGACGCAAAGATGTCGCTGTTAGACGCGATGTAGCATCACATGGAAGCGAAAGCAGTGCGTCCGTTTATTGACATGTGAAACTGCGATGACCTTTATTTTGAAATCATGGCATAATCTCGAGATGAATGATCTCGATATCAATTTTTCGATCTCAATAATCACGATTAACGCCTGATTGCGCCATCTGGGGGTCGGCGACGGAGATGCGCTTTAACGAGGTCAACGGCGGTAAAAAAACGTGGCGGCGTTGTTCCGGCGAGGGATACAAACTGGCAGTTTTCCAATATCTCCCCCTCTCCCGTTCCGTGTCTCCCCAGATTGAACCGCGGCAGCAGAGAATCCATTCATTCTCTAAATCTATAAACATAGATTTCTTAGTTTCTGTAACGTCAGCGGCTTCGCCACGTGGGCGCCGCTCTGGCGTTTGTGTGTTCCGTGTGTTCGATCGTTGAGTTTTTTAGGACCATTAAATGTCCATTACTGAGATGGCACCCACTGGAGCCCATGTGGCCTTTACAGGATGACCCCCCCTCCCCCACACACACAAGATGGATAGGCGACCTGCTGCTTGTGTTTGTTGGAGCCTCTCGTGAAGGCCGACGGGGGTTAAAACATGAAGTGCATCCATCAACGTGCCTGTAATCCTTAAATTTCCCGTGGCATTTTTTTCTTTCTTTCAATTTGCACTGTATAACATTGACTTGCGGTTTTTAATTTTAAAAATGTTAGAAAAAAGAAGAAAAAAGAATAAAACACACGGGCGTCAAGATTCTCATCCGTCACGCAACAATATACAAATAAGGGAGAGATTGAATTTGTGAACGCGTATGTTATCGGTTTGCAGTGGAATGAGCACGAGACCCCCCCGCCCCCCCCCCCAAATATGTTTACTAAATAAATGAGTCGACTTCTCATTTTTCCAGAGTAACTGTTCCGGCTCCGGAGGGGAGGAGACAAGCGAGGCACCTCCGGGGCCCCCGGCGAGCTCATCGCTCTCAAACTCACCGGTGGATTTTTACTTCCATCTTCAGGCCGCTCCGAAAATTGCAAGCGTTTGTTCTCTTTGAGGGGCTTATAATGTTTGAAGACAAAAGTTCATAGTTAGTTTCTTTTTTCTTCCTTCGACCTCAACTCCCAACTAGAGCGTCGGATCCCTTCAACCCGTCATTTGCGTGATGCTACTTTAGCAATAAGAGCTAACCAGCTCCTCCACTACAAACGGTACGCATCACAGGCAAAAAAACACAAAACACAACCCGGAATACAGATTCAGACGGTTTTATGCTTCTTCGGGTTCAAGGTTCACCAGGACCAGTCAACACAAGCACCGGAATTTACTCCACACACTGTTTTCTAACCAAAAGCAAGACTCGGATAGAGTGTGGAGGGAACACAACACGTTCATTTTATAGAATAGAACTTCAAAAAACAATGACATAAGCGTGTGTGTGTGTGTGTGTGGGGGGGGAAGGGGGTGCAAGGGCAGGAGGGTGTGAATGTCTTAGTTCCTTAGATCCTTCCAACTCAGTATATGGTGTGTGTGGGGGGGGGGGGGGGGGCTGGAGGGTTTAGAGGACCTTATCTGAAGGGTCCACGGCAGGAAAGGAGATCCTCTGGGGGATCCAAGCCAGTCCGGTCTTTAGGCCCTCGTTGTTCCTGACGGCTACCGGGACCCGGCCTCCTCCCTCGGGGGATCCCGGACGAGGTCGTAGTTCAGCCGCTTCCGTTTCCTGTTGTTTTTGTACTTTAACCATTGAAAGCTGGACTAAAGTTCTACGGGAGCTGAATCCCAACTAAAAACCTGTGTTCCTTCCTCCTTTCGCCTCTCGCTCCTCTCTCTGATCTCCACCGTGCTTTTCTTAATTGCCCCCCCCCCCTACTTTTCCTACTCACAGTTGTGCTCATTTATTACCTTTTAGGCTCCACCCACTTTTCCTGTGGCGGGAGGGAAAGGGCCATCCTCTGCTTTCTGATGTATATATGTTTAACTGATGGGGAAACAGGGTTAGTGTCCCTAACCACACGGAGAGGGACACTAACCCTGTTTCCCCATCAGTTAAAAAAATTTATATATATATATATATATATACATGTATATAAATGACTGATTTCTTTTTTCTTTTTTCTATTTGTGTGTGAAAGTAAAAAACTGGATGATTCACCAAAAAATAATAAGATATGTTTGTGTTTTACACATGTGATGTTGTTAAGAGGATGTATTACTCCTACTACTACTTTGGATTACACTTGAACGGTTAGATATTAGTGCACAATGACCAACAGTGTTCACACATGTGCACTACGTCAGGTGGACTTGGATAATCCTTCTCACGTGTTGTTGTGGGTGTTAAATTAATTCCTAAAAGCTAATGATATAGTGACATATTAGATCATAAAAATAATCGTCTAACTTTCCCTGTGCACTAAATAAAAGTACGACTTCCATCGGGACTTTATGCCATTTTAATTTGATGCAACTAGTCCTCTGAAGATGTGGACTTCTTACTATGCAAAAATATGGTGATCGTGGTATTCAAAATATATAAGTCCATCAAATATGATCCACACATTAAGTTCTTAGACTCAGCGCCACCTGGATCAGTGACAAGCGAGAAGCTGCCTGCAGGTTAGTACATCACACCGGGAACGAGATCGTTTTCATTGAGAGGATTAATTACTCTGTGAATGTGATCATGATGATTGTCTATGTATCTGTGGATGTTACACCTCAACGATTCATTCATTTGTTCATTCATTATAATGTTTTGCACATTCACGACGCGGATAACTCGCTTCTCACCACCCTGTGAAACTTGAAGTCCCCCATAGGGGGCGACGTGGAGGACACTCGGCCTGCCAACCTGCCGCTGAGTGGCTGTGACAGGTCCAGGTGCATTGTGGGCCGACCCCCTCCCCTTCAGAGGTCCCATGTATATTGTTTTTTTGTATTTAAAAAAAATTGTAAACCCGTGTAGATACATTGTAATACCACTTCCGAGGTGTTTTACGAGGTATTTAACTTTTTTCAACTATTCTTAAATCGTATCCACGTATCTACTGTAATGACGGCTCATTAACATGCAACATGCAGTCAACGAGTGATAACATATTCACACACAGAAAACAGAAACAACTGCTCAACTCGACACCGAGATAACAAATAATGAAAAAAAGAAGAAAAAAATTAACAGACAGGAAAAAAGGAAATGTGAATTTCCAGCGTGGTCGTGGAACAACAAAATTATTAAAACCTTTTGCACATTCACGACGCGGATAACTCGCTTCTCACCACCCTGTGAAACTTGAACTCCCCCATAGGGGGCGACGTGGAGGACACTCGGCCTGCCAACCTGCCGCTGAGTCCAGGTGCATTGTGCCCCCCCCCCCCTTCAGAGGTCCCATATAAATGAACTGTTCGGGTCTCTGGAGCCGATGTGTTGAAGATAAATACTGAGAGCAAGTAGCCCGGAGCAGCTGTCGTGTAATCCAGCCGGCTTCGGATACTGATGGCGTAGTGGGAGCTCTTTAAGAGCGATGGAGGCATTACAAAAGATCTTTGTTCCCGCTAAGTAGACGGGGGATGAAAAAGGGGGATGAAAAAGGGGGATGGAAAAGGGCGATGGGAAAGTCAGCGGTCCGGCCCGCTCAACTTTAGTTTAAATCCGAGCCGGTACTCTGTGAAGTGTGTGTGGCCCCGTTGACTTTATGGAGCGAGTAGTCATGGTAACTAATGGTGTAATTAAACAGCAACCTAATGAGACTCTACTCACGCAGCTCAATGCCGCCAGACGCTCTGGTAAAGACCTGGCGCTCCGGGGTTGAGTTTCATACAGACACACGTCTGTTTCTTTGTGGAGCGACTGTTTTACAGATCTGACGGTTCAATTTGAAATCTGGTGTAATGCAGATCATAAAATCAGATTTCCACACCGGATCGGTCAAGGCCCGGGTTGCCAAACAGCTGGGAGCAGATTCTCTGTGGTGAACCCCAATGGGAAGGGAAGAAAGAAAGGAACAATATGTCATGAAAAAAAAAGAAGGAAAGAAAGAAAGTTGAGTTCCTCCGCAAATTAATTGGCACGTGCTTTGAAGATTGAGGCGTCATGGAGTTTGAAACGGCGCTTTTGAAACGGTGCTTTTGAAACGGCGCTTTTGAAACGGCGCTTTTGAAACGGCGCGTTCATTTTTAACCATGTGACTTACTGTAATAACAGTTTGCTGGCGTGTTCATCGATATCCAGCGTCGTTCGCTCTTTTCCGTACGCACGACGACTGAAGGGTTGGGTTTGTAGTTTCTTTCCCCCGTTTCTCACCGGTGAACCACACACAGTGTGCAACTCTTAAAGCTCCAGTAGGGGGCTCGTCTCCCCCCAAAAACCACATATTCTATAAGAAAGTTTGAATGCAATGTGATTCACTATATGCGCTTCAGGCCTTTCACGTGTCAAAACTGAACAGACGCATACATATTTAATATGTGAAATGCGCAACAACAACAAAAATGTTACCATCGTATCTCGTTGCAGCCGTCTCTACATGATTGACCAATACAAATAAAGTAAATATAATTGGATGCAATCTGTTGTTTTTTGTACCCATAATCCCTGTAGAGGCTGGCCTTGCCCTCACCGACGCATACATCTGTAATTATGCCCCCGACTCAAACTACGATGACACGGTCCCGGGGGTTTGATCCCCGAATCATTTGAATGATCATCCGCCAACCAAAGAATGAAGAGATCTCCGTTCCCTCAATCAGATATAAAGAAGCACAAATACAACCTGTCTGTGATGTGAGGATAACAGATGGGGAACGATTACCAAATGTATCCACAAACCTTTTATTTTCCATTTCTTTCAATAACTTGAAGAAGAAAATCATTTAGAAGACTAAAAAAGGTATGTAGAGATTCGGGGGATTGTGGAGAAAACCTTTGTGAAACACCAACTCAAGTAAAACCACAACCCATTTAAACATATCAGCTCATTTTATGTTGGACTCCAGCAAATTAAAAACATTAAAGACATAAAATCTACACAAAATGAATGAATAATTTAGTTTAGTTTAGTTTAGTTTATTTCGATCAGCAATACTATACAAAAATCAAAATTTCAACAAAAGAAGAAAGTGGCCGACCGAAAGGGTCAAGGCTGAAGCTATCAAGCTTATAAGTGCCCTAACCTATGCTTTCAAGAAAATACTTATTTTAGAGAACCATTACTTATACCTATATATATATATACATAAACATATAAACATATACACATGCATACAAATTCACACACCCATATCATGTCTTTAATTTTTTTTTGGAATATCACCAGATTCTTACTTTCCTTGATGTCATCAGTTAAAATATTCCACTGTTTCACCCCACAGACAGATGTGCACATGTTTTTTTGAGTTGAATGAACCATCGGCTGTTTGAAATTCCATCTCCCTCTTAGTTCATACTCTCAATCTCTATCTCTAAAAATATTTTGAATATTTCCAGGAAGTGAATTATGTTTCAATTCAATTCAATTCAGTTTATTTGTATAGCCCAATTTCACAAATTACAAATTTGTCTCGGAGTGCTTTACAATCTGTACACATAGACATCCCTGCCCCAAAACCTCACATCGGACCAGGAAAAACTCCCAAATAACCCTTCAGGGGAAAAAGGAAGAAACCTGGAGGAGAGCAACAGAGGAGGATCCCTCTCCTAGGATGGACAGATGCAATAGATGTAATGTGTACAGAAGGACAGATTTAGAGTTAAAACACATTCAATGAATATGACAGAGTGTATGAATAGTTCATAGTAGGCATATTCCACGATGGAGACCTCCACGATCCATCAGGCAGATGGCGGTGGGGAGGAGGAGTGGGCGGAGTCTCAACAGGACAGTGGCGTAGTCATGAGCAGGAATTCCACGACCCAGACGATCCATCAGGCAGATAGGATCTATGCCGTCTCATAGGGTCCGATGACCCCATGAGACGTAAAGTCAAAAGGACTTCCGGGGAGAAAGTTAGCTTTGTACAGAATTTGTGCTATATCCCTAAGTTTCAGTGTATGTGATTTTAAGAACAGTGAATTGGTGTGCTCAAGATATCCTACATTATTTACTATTCTAATTGCTCTCTTTTGCATGATGTATAATGGCTGTAGGGTGCTTTTGTAGGTGTTCCCCCACACTTCAACACAATAGGTCATGTATGGTAGAATGAGAGTGTAATATAATGTCTGCAATGATTTATAGTTCAGTATGTGCCGTGTTTTGCATAATATCCCTACAGTTCGTGCTAATTTGGACCTTACATACTTGACATGTTGTTTCCAGCTAAAGTTGTGGTCGATTATCACACCTAAAAACATATTCTCGAAAACTCTTTCCAGCATAACACTATCCAACATTAATTCTACCGGAGTATTCGGATGTATATTTTTATTACCAAAAACCATAAATTTTGTTTTTTTATGTTTACTGATAATTTATTGACATCGAACCACAACTTTAGCTTACTCAATTCTGCCGTGACAATCTCCAACAGCTGCTGAAGGTTCTCCCCAGCACAGAATACATTAGTGTCATCAGCAAAAATAATATAATTCAATATTTTAGAAACATTGCAGATGTCATTGATGTACAGTATAAATAATTTCGGTCCAAGAATTGACCCCTGCGGAACACCACATATGATATCTAAGAGAGGAGACCTAGCTACACCCATCTGAACAAACTGTTTTCTGTTTTCAATGTAACTTTTTAACCAATTTAGCCCTACCCCTCTAATCCCATACCTTTCCAGTTTATGTATTAAAATACCATGATCAATTGTGTCAAACGCTTTCTTTAGATCGACAAAAACACCTACTGAATATTTTTTGTTATCACTGTTACTTGTTAATTCTTCGACTAAATCCATTAAAGCCATTGCAGTTGATCTATTCGTTCTAAAACCATATTGTCTGTCCATAAGCAACTCATATTTGTCAATGAAGCTGTCCAACCGCACAACAAAGAGCTTTTCGAGAATTTTAGAGAACTGGGAGAGCAGTGAAACTGGCCTGTAGTTAGTAAATAGGTGTTTTTCTCCAGCTTTGTGTACTGGGATCACTTTAGCAGTTTTCATATTACTGGGAAAGCATCCCAAGTCAAACGATAGATTACAGATGAAAGTTAGAGGGTCTACTATAGTGTCAATTACTTGTTTTATTAAAGTCATGTCAATACCATTCCAATCCAGAGATGTTTTGTTCTTAAACTTCTGAACAACGTTAATAATTTCATTTTTATCTGTACCTCTCAAATAGATAGTATCTGGATTTCGTTCTCCATAGAATATTTCAGCACCTCCTCCTTGTGGAGGGTTTATTTCATTTGCCAGTTTGGGCCCCACATTCACAAAGAAGTTGTTGAAGCTCTCCACCACCTCCTTCTTGTCAGTGATTGTCCTATAATTATCTATAAAATAATTAGAAAAGCTGGAGCTATTTTTTTTTCTTCCTAATGACTGAGTTTAGTATGTTCCATGTGCCCCTGATATTATTTATATTCTTTTCTAACATTAAATTGTAGTAATCCTTCTTACATTTTCTAATAATATCAGTTAATTTATTTTTATATCTTTTATATTTCATTTCTTTTTCTCTAGTTCTATTTTTTATAAATTTTTTGTACACGGTGTTTTTTTTTTTTACAGACATTCAACAAGCCCTTTGTGATCCATGGTTTATCAGAGCTATTGATTTTCTTATTGCTTTGTCGCATTGGACAGCTTCTATCATATATTGATTTTAAAATATCCAAGAAAGAGTCATAAGCAGAGTTTACATCCATTGCTTCATAAACAGTTCTCCAGTCTTGTCCCAGCAATTCCCTTCTAAAAGCATCAAGGGTAACTTCTGTTCTTACTCTACTCTGTCTTGTTATACCTTCATCCTTCATCATGTCATGTTCACAATCGTAGATAACAAACACTGGTAGGTGGTCACTTATATCATTTATAAGTAACCCACTAATTAAATTATCTTCCATGTTATTAGTAAATATATTATCTATAATTGTTGCTGATTGAGCTGTTATTCTACTGGGTTTAGTAATGATAGGGTATAAGCTCATACTGTACATTGTCGCAGTATATTCATCAATTGATAGCAGTTTATTTGGATTTAATAAATCAATATTGTAATCCCCACAAATGAAAGTGACTTTCTGCTCAGTGTTTGTAAACATACCTTCCATCACTTCCTTGAACTTCTCTATACTGGAGCTGGGGGCTCTGTAAACACAACTAACAATAAGATTTTTCTTTTTCTCATGAAAATCTCTATAGAAATACATTCACACACATCCTCAATAGCAGCAGTCATGCAGTTAATAATCTTATATTTAAGTCTTCGATCAACATACAAAGCTGTCCCCCCTCCCTTTTTGTTGTCTCGATTACTGAAATTTAAATCATACCCTTCCAGTTCAAAATCCACACCTTTCTCCAGACTAAGCCAGGTTTCAGAGATGGCTATCACACTAAAGGGTGAGGTGAATTGACCTAGATAATCTTTTATATTTTCAAAATTGGCATATAAACTTCTGCTATTGAAGTGTATGATCAATATTCCATGTCTTAGATCAAATTTATTATTAAACTGGTCATCAGTGTAGTACTGGCAATTACTAGTCAAATTATTTAAAAAATGTATTTCTGGGTCAATATCTGAGTCCATATCTGAGTGAATAAACATCTGTAATTATGCCCCCGACTCAACCTATGATAACGCGGTCCCGGGGGTCTGATCCCCGAATCCTTTGAATGATCATCCACCAACCAAAGAATGAAGAGACCTCTGTTCCCTCATCCAGAGATGAAGAAGGACACATACAACCTGTCTGGAATGTGAGGATAACAGATGGGGAACGATTACCAAATGTCTCCACAAACTTTTAATAATTTGAAGAAGAAAATCCTTTAGAAGACTAAAAAAGGTATGTAGAGATTCGGGGGGTGTGAAGAAAACCTTCGTGAAACACCATCTAAAGCAGAACCACAACCCATTTAGACATATGGGCTCATTTTATGTTGGCCTCCAGCAAATTAAAAACATTAAAGACATCAAATCTACACTAAATGAGCCCGATGCTTAATACGTTCTGACGAGGAGAGAAAGCAGAGCAAAGTCACAGGGAACGAGGAGGTTCTGTTCTCCCTAATTACAGAGACGGGTGTTCTGTCTTCTCCTTTGCGTTTCCTCGCTGCAGCAGAAGAAGGAGAAAGAAAAAACAAAACACACGCACACAAAAGAACCCGTCTTCAGCAGAACTGTCACGCCGTGCGGCGCACACGTCGGCGGTTCTCTGACGAGCTTCCAGCGCCGTCAGCACCGAGCCGGAGGAAGCTGTCGCTTCCCTCTGTTCTGTTCTTCCTAAAAACACTCCTCCGCTGCGCGTGATGATGTTAGCGAGCGGCTGAGTGATGACTTCAGTTCATTTTTGTACAGCCCAAAATCACAAATTTGCCTCAGAGGGCTTTGCAATCTGTAGACATACGACATCAGAAAATCGGATCAGGAAAAAAAAGGGAAGAACCCTTCAGGAGAGCAACGGAGGAGGATCCCTCTCCAGGATGGACAGGTGCAATAGATGTAATGTGACCAGAAGGAAGCATTACAGAGTTACATGAACACATTCAATGAATATGAAAGGATGTATGAATAATTAGGCCTCCACAATCCATGAAACTGAAGGAGGTCAAATGTCAAACTACGAGTGGCATACAGTGTGTGGTTGGAGTCGGTTTGGGCTCCAGCTTTACGGCCAGCCGCTGCAGATACATGGAATCATTCCTAAAAAAATATTAATAAAAGAAATCACTCAAATGCTGGAGGAATGACCCCCCCCCCCTCCATCAAAAGAGTAAATACATGTACAAACTAGAACGGGCACTCGGTAGAGCGCATACCTTCGCATATCACAAGATTGGGCATTGAATTATGAACATGTTGGCATTAGTTGCCAATTGGATAAAAATTGACCACGCTATGGTAAAAAGAAGATTTGGACCTTTTCATGACCTTTGACCCGATCGATCCCAAAATCTAATCAAAGGGTCCCCGGATAATAACCAATCATCCCACCAAATTCCATGCGATTCGGTTTAATACTTTTTTAGTTATGCGTGTAACACGCATACAAATAAATAAATCCATAAATAAATAAATAAATACACGGTGATCAAAACATAACCTTCCGCATTTTCAATGCGAAGGTAAAAACACTGAATATGTTGCATTTGACAGAGTGCAGAGTGTCATGACGGCTCTGCTCCACAAGGCGGCGCTCTTTTCAAGGTTTTGGGCAACACAAGAGACGTAAGCTCCAAACACATTTGACAAAACAATTACTTCCTACTTATGTTTTTTTGTATTATAAACAAAGCCACACATCTTATTTTTCAAAACATGAAATAGTCATTTTTCCAAAATTTTCTCCAGTGATGAAAGAGTCATATCCTGGTCTTTTTAAATATTTACGAAGGGTTTTTAGTGATTGTTCAACCAATTAAATTACAGCTCCGCTCACATTAATATGTGCTGCTGGTGTGAGCGAGCAACACATATCACAACGTGGAACAGATCTCAAGAATATTACAGAAACGTGTCTGGACGTGAGTTATATTTTTGGATTTTTGCATTTCCTTGTGTGAACGGTGGCGCTCTGACAAAAGGAAGATGTCTTGCACTGCACATGTCATTTGGACTCATTAATGTGCGTCTCGTCTGATACACACTATGCATGATGAGTCACAGCTCCAACAAATATGACTCACATGTTTTCATAATAATGAATTAAAGATAAAAGGCAGAGTGATGGGAAGTTATGTCAAAGGGAAGAGGAATGTGTACATAAAGTCACGGTTCTCAAGCTTTTATGGCCCATTTCTAATGGTTCAATAATTGGGGAGGGGGGGGGCGAGGGGGGGTTCTGTAAAATTCTCATCTTGGATTACGGCCGCCGCCATATTGTTGTTTTTGCGTGTGCAACCGATGAACGAAATTTCAGAAACGCCGTGTACACCTCCGGTAGTGACAGCGACCTGCCAATCACCGTAAGCCCCGCCCTAAAAAATACTCTGCTGTATTTGACTCTAAATTACCATAAAGTATAAAATGATGACATCATGCTGTATAGAAGAAGACTTAAAACTAGAGACTGAGACGTAAACTCATGTTTACAATGTTTACTGAGGGAATACATCAAGAGAGAAGAAGAGTCACTATATAGACTTCTATACAACCAGAGGAGTCACCCCCTGGTGGTCAGGAGAGAGAATGCAGCTTTAACACATGAAGCATAGACTTCTATACAACCAGAGGAGTCACCCCCTGGTTGTCAGGAGAGAGAATGCAGCTTTAACACATGAAGCGTAGACTTCCTTAAAACCAGAGGAGTCGCCCCCTGGTGGTCAGGAGAGAGAATGCAGCTTTAACACAGGAAACAGACTTCTATACAACCAGAGGAGTCACCCCCTGGTGGACATTAAAGAGAATGCAGCTCTAACACATAACGCATAGACTTCTATACAACTAGACTTCTCAATCTTGTCAGTACTTCAACAGCCCACCGGGAGGCGCTCTGACAACCTGAACTCGACACTCCAGAGTGAAACTATTCGGCGACCTCGTTGCAACCAAAACGACGACAAAGACAAGCAGACATCGAGGATGTGTGAGACACAAACGCAGCTTTAATCCACTTCCGACCAGCAACGCTTTCGGCGCGACGGCCTTGAGACGCGGCTAATTAGAGAGCGACGCTCGCGTTAGCCCGAGCGCTACGTGCATATCCGGCTGCCGGTCATCCACCGGCTCTTTAACTCCGCCGCCATCCTTCGCACATTCTTAGCGACCATCTGTCCAAAAGCTGAATAATTGAGCGTTATATCTAGCGCTGTTCACCGTTAGCTAAACCAAAATACAGACCTATTCCTGTCCGGGCTGTCGTTGTGTGTGTTTGTGTGTCTCCCTCTCTCTCTCCCTCCCTCTTCCTCTTCATCTCTCTCTCTCTCTCTAAATCAGGTCAACGACGTGTTGACGCAATCAGCCGTTAAGATTCCACCTGGAACCGTCGAGCGACGTTTCATGAGATAATAAATCAAGTGTGAAGTACAGAGTCATTTCCTCAGAGGACTTACGATACGAGAGGCCATTAGAGGACATACTGGTTTTACTGGTTTTATGGACCCAAAATGCCAAACCTGAGGCTTCAGACGTGTATTCCAGCGACGGGTGACGTCGCTGTATCGACGCTCCGCGGTTCGCAGCCAATAAAAAAGGAATAAGAAGGAACTACGGAGTTCGTTTGCTTATCAAAAGCTAGGACGGCGTCAAAGTTTAACCCTTGCTTGATGATTTTATAATGATTGTGATGAAGTCTGGGAGACCTCTGACTTACTCTCATTAAGATCGAGCGAAAACGCCTTTGATGTTTCACTTCCTTCGGTCCATATTAGAGGTAAATAACTGGCTCAGGGGTGTTGTTGATATCTGGCGTATTAATTCATATTTAATTGCTCCGCATTCACACACACAAAACAGCGGCAAACAAACTGATTCAGAGCGAAGTAAATAAATAAGGCCTTCTATACTTTTCTAAAGCTCGGATTCCAGGCGGCAAAATAAACTCGACAATAAATTAAATGGGGGGGTCTGTGTGTATTCTGGGTAAGCCACACCGCATGTTGGCTGACGCCTGGGAGGGAACATAATACCAGCTAGAGCAGGTGTGGAAAACACACACACACACACACACACACACACACACACGCACGCGTGTGTTTTGGTGTGAAATCCTCACTCGTCAGGCTTAAATGGAGGAAATTCCACCCTGAAAACACTTTAAACACCAGCTCAGCAGCGCGCTGCCGCGTCCCCGGACGTCTCGCTTGAATAAATGACGTCACGTGGACCTACCTGCGGCCATCGGCACAAAATGATCAACAACCTCAGATGTTGATGTCTGTAATCGCAACAGCGGGCGACGGGGCGGGACGCTAAAAAAAACACTTCTACTCCAGGTGGGAATGTGTTTACGAGGTATTTCTAGCCTCTAAGAGGTGAAATCAAATGGACTCAACCGGGAGAAACTAATAAATGAATACATAAATCAGGGAGTGTACGACTGTCTTCAGGGGTCGGGGGGGGGGGGGGGGGGGAAGGACCCTTCCGGGCTGCAGCGTCACAGCGAGCCAGAGGTTTGGCCACTTACACAGAATTTGTAATGCAAAGTGGCGTCAAGTGCCCACATGTGCAGCCGGAGCGCCGCGAGACTACCAAAATAAAATCACCGTTATTAATATTAAATAAAACATTGTATTAAACGACTGGAGGGAGCAGCGTCTCTCGTCAGAGCTGGTTGGGTAAATATACATATATATTCATACATATTAATATTCATACATATAACAAATTATATTCATCAATACATCATCATACATATACATTAATATTCATACATACAGCATGTTTATACGTACATTTAAATATTCATACATATATAAATACATATTAATATTAATATTCATGCATATACAAAATTATATTCATAGATACATCATACATATTAATATGCATACATATATGTTTATATGTACATATAAATATGCATACATATATAAATACATATTCATACATTTATACATATATTCATACACATATACATATATATTTATACATATATATATTTATACATATATATGTATACATATATATATATTCATACACATACATGCATTCATAAATATGTATATAAATACAAATACATATTGATATAAATACATATATTATTTCATTTAATTTGGCTGATACACACTGTAAACACACACATACACACACACACACACACGCTACAGGGAGTAATTCAGAGTCAAGTGTCTTGCTCAAGGAGCGTCTTTCAATCAGAGTATCGAACCAAAGACCCTGACTGAAAGACGGACTGTAGCACGTCCTGTAGTACACACACACACACACACACACACACTCATACCTGAGACCCTCGAGTCAAGACTCTTTATTGTCGTCAACGTGATAAAAGTGGGAGCTGAAAAGTGAGGGGGAAAAAATCCATACGGTCCAATCACAGCGCAGCAGGCCGACGGTTGCTAAGTGGTTGCTTTGGATTCCGACCCATGTTGTTTGTGTGGATTCGCAACACTATAAATATAGTTATATATAGATAAAAAGTTAGTCTTTTCTTTTTCTTTGAGCCTTTCCAAACTAAAAGCACAGGAGCAGGATTTCGGTACAACACCGTAAAAGCCGTGTTCTCGAATTATCAGAGAAATTTAGTGCCATAATTATTGAAGTAGAGTTATGTGTTAACGTCTGTGTGTGTGTATTCAACGACTGAGCGTCAAAATAAATTAAAAAGAGGTTAAATTGAACAAAATCTCAACCAATATTTTAATCGGCAGTTTTCAAATTTAACTGCAATAATAAATTCAAAATAAATAAAATACTCTGGTCATAAATTAATTAATTCTCTCATTTCATCTGAAAAGTTTTTTTAAATGACCACAAAAGCTTTTGAAAACATGTGTATTTTAAAATCGCGTTCATGATTTCAATGAAGTGATGTCATGATGTTATATTCTAAGAGGGAACATCTGTGTGAAGGGATTTTATTTCCCTTCTGCAAACCCTCTCGAGCCCTTTTGAGATGAACTGCTGAGCTTCCGTGTTCCCTCTAAACGGCGTGTTGATAATGTCAGACTCTCTTCTTATTAATAAGACCTTCTTTCTTTCTAGCAACCTCTCTGCTGCGCCATGTCCCAAAACTTGAATTACGATATAAATGTTTTCCCAATGTGGCCACAAATAAATTCCCTTCCCCGACTCTAAAGATGCGTTCACACAAAAAGCGGAAACAAATTTTGCGAGACCGAATCCCATGAAAAGTCAACGTACGGATGCGTGTGGCTGCGATAGACGCGATATTTTCCCGGGGGGTGCGTTTGGGGCGAAGCGATGTGGGCCGCGCGTTTACAGCGGCGCGTTTTCAGCGGCGCAATTTTCGCCCCGAGTTCATCGGTGAAAGTGACCGAGCTGAGTGAGCCTCCGGGTGACGTCATGAACCCAAACACGAGGGCGTTAGTGCGTGGGACGTCCACAACAAGTATAAAGCACAACTAGCGGTTAGTTATTCCGTGGTGGATGAAGGAGATGATAACGGTCTTTACAGAGACGAGACACGGAGATAAGCCCCGCCCCTCGCGGATCGTCTCGACACTCCGAACGGTCGAGCGAGTAAACTCACGCGTTTTGGGCGATGCGAAAAATCGCTTCGCTTTTGGTGTGAACGCACCTTAAGAGCACATTTAAAACCCTTTTTACACGATTCTAATTCAAATATGACATCCAGTCGGCCGGAAACTAAAGAGTGACGGTTACTCTAAAAAAAAATTACAAATATTCTCGCTTTGCACCCCATTTCTTATCTTCCTTTGACGCCATTGAGCGTTAAATGGAAAAGTAAAAGGTCGACGGCAGCGGTGACCGAGGTGGGCGGGGCTTAGCCGAGTGTCAGTCATCGAGACCATGAGGAGAAAGATGCATTTCCCAGTCCATTGAAAAGGAGACAGGCACACAGGACACAACGCTTTGGGCCTCGAGGAGCTCTGAAGAGAAGGAACGGCCGCCGCCGTTCTCAAACATGCATCTCAGGGGAAAGTTATCGCCCGTGTGTGGATATTAATTATGGGAATAGAGCGCTGACGCTTTAATAAAGAGAGCCCTCCCTCTCCAATCGAATATCTATGCAGTTGTGTGTATGGCGTCGTCGTCGTGTGCATCCTGAACCAATCGCTCGCCTGCGGGGGGGTCACATGGTGTAAAAATCCATCACGTTGAATGGAAATGTCATGAATCAACCGTCCAATCACGGCGCAGGGCGTAAAAAAAACCCTGAAAGGTGCATCCTGGAAGTCGTGCGTTCACATTTCATCTGTTTCCATATCGCGTGAGGACCTAACTCTCCTCGTTTGGATCCTCGCTGGACGTCTTCATCTCGCATATATACCGCCGTCCGTCCCAGAGATTTAGTACGACGACAATCACAACAACAACAACAACAAGGCAAATGGGATTACATTTAAAAGGAAATCAAAATAAATCTCGTTGGTAGAGAGAGAGAGAAATATGAAGAGAGGGAATCAAACGTTTGTCATCCTGCGGCCGGGAGCCCTTCATGTCCACCCCCCCCCCCCCCCACACACACACACACTAACCCCCCCCCCCCCTCCTCCTCCCCCTAATCTCCCTTAATCACTCCCTGACCGTGGAGCTTCCCTTGGCATTGCCAGCATCCGTGTGCCATTAGCACCGTTGAGCCCCCCCCCCCCTCACGGTAGAGGTTAGTGTCTGCATGGCGGTGGTGTTAACCCCACTCATCCTCCTCCTCCTCCTCCTCCTCCTCCTCCTCCTCCTCCTCCACCGTCCTAAAAGAGTTTGCATGCTGCTCATTCATTTCATTTCTCATCCCCTCTTCTTCTCCTCCTCCTCCTTTCATAACCTCACGCCACTCTTTTTGTTTTGTTTTTGCTCATCTTCATTCCCCTGCTTTACTTGCACGCTTCTACCCCGCCCCCCCCCCCCCAACATCTCTCTATCTCTATCCTCCTTTTCATCCATCACCACACACACACACTAATTGTTTTCCAAGCCTGCATCCCAGTCAACCAGATCATCTCTATATAAATAGAAGAAGAAAAAACAACAACAACCAGTAAACAACACAAAATCAGAGCAAGATGCTGCCGACGCGATCAGCAAACATTTCTACCCCCACACACACACACACACACACACACACACACACACACACACGCCCCTACCCCCCTTTCCATCCCCTCCCGTTCTCCCAGTACACTGCAGCTCCTCCTCCCACCTCGGTCATCAGCCCCTCCCTCCCCCTCCTCTTCCTCTTCCTCCTCCTCCTCCTGCCTCCCGGTCTGCGCGAGGTGCCGCATGTATGTAGAGCGCGTGTGCGCCAGCCAGCCGAGCCGCCCGTGTGTTGACGTGTCAGCCTATCAGCGCTGCGGGATCTCGAGCATCTGGAGGGGCCGGAGCGCGTCTCTCTCACATGCCCCGCGGACGAGGGGCTGATTCTCGCCGCTCCTCGCGCACGTCCCTTTCTCCCCCTCCCCAACCACCACCACCCAACCAACCCCTCCTCCTCCACCTCCTCCCCATTACCCGCCCCCCAAAATCTCCGTTTTGAGTCCCGCATCCCGGTCTCCATGCTCTGGGAGGCATCTTTTCATTCCCCTGGCAACATGGACTCCGGATCCTCCTCATGGCAGTCCTGGTGAGTACCGGAGCGCGGCGCCGGGTCCATGATGGCGCAGCGGCGGCGCCGGGGGATCCACCGGGGAGCACATCATGTATCTGGGAGGACATCGTGTTGGATGGAAGGGACGGAAAGTGTGTGTGTGTGTGTGTGTGTGTGCGTGTGCGTGTTGTGCGTGCGTGTGCGTGCGTGTTATCCACTGAGGAGGGCTCCAGATCGTATTTGTGCTTTGTCATCCAGATGGCTTTCATTTCGATGTGTGCAATCCGGGGTTCGATGGTGTGTGTGTGTGTGTGTGTGTGTGTGCTTGCGTGTGTCACACAACGTCTGAATGTGCAGTCTGGAGCTTATCCGTGTTTACTCATGGTGTGTATGAATATTACATTGGATGCTTGCTTCTTTTTTTCCCTTCTTCTTCTTTTTCTTTCTCTACCACAGCTGAAAGGTGTGAGGCTGAGCAGGAGTGTGTGTGTGTGTGTGCGTGTGTGTGTTGTGTTTCTCCCCTCGGTGCCAGGGTGGTTGTCGTAGCTTCCCTAATCTGCCCTCATTAACATTCATCTTCCTTCAAAACGTCAGTGAACTCATCTCGACTCTCCACTTCTTTATTTACTCAGCAGCTTTTCTTGTTTTGTTTTTTAAATGTATTTTTTAATTTACTCATTTATTTTTCTTCATTTCTTTCCCCGGTACCTATGCAGGTGTTTTAGATAGTCTTTTTTGTTGTTTTTTGCCACAGGTTTGACAGACAGTGACAGTGATGGGGAGGAGAGGGGTGGGGGGGTGATGCCCGGTGATGCTGAATATACAAATCCCTCACAGTCTCCTTCCTGATGCTCGAGTCTTCCTTCTCACAGCCGGTGAGTGGACTCGTTCCTCTTTCCGGCTCCACCGGACAAAACCAACAGCCTCAGAGTGTGTGTGAGGGGGGGGGGGGGGGGCGTCTGCTCTCCACGTTGGGGCTTCAGGAGCTCCACAGGGCTCTCAATCGGGGCCCTGGCATTAGATTATGGAGGCGGATTTGGAATCTCCATTTCTCTTCTTTTCTCATGTGTCACCGTCTGAGCACGTGGACATCTGGTGATGGTTTTCCACAACAATGGCAAACTATTTGTGACAACTAAATAATATATTTTTTGAAGCGATTAAAAGAATTGGACATTTTCTCACGGCACAGTGGTTGACAATCAGAGGCCTAATGGGTGAAATGCACATATGCTTTATCATATGCCTACTGTGTAAGTACCTGTATGGAGGCACATAACCCCCCACAGTGTGAGGCTGCTCGGGGGCTCACAGAACACGTAATATGAGGTTGTGTGTGTGTGTGTCTGTGTGTGAGTGTGTGTGTCCATGCAGATCTATTTAAATGGTCTGTTGACATTGAGGTAAAGTGAGTTTGCCATTGTGTGGAACATATAGAATCCAGAGAGGCTATATGTTCCTCTTAGAGAGCGTATACTTGAAATATAATAAAAAGAGCATATACTTGAAATATAATAAGCACACAGAGTATGAACTCACGACATCTCAGGGAGAAAAAGCTCAAAGGGTTCTGTTAGTGCGCTGTTAATATACAGACAATATAAGTAGAATATATATAAATAAATATATATACATACATATGTATGTATATATATGTATTTATATATATATACATATATATAATATTTATTTATATATATATTTATCACTATAAAGTAGACAATATATATACATATATATGTGTCTATATAAATATATATATATATATGTATGTATATAAATTAGGGCTGTCAGCGTTAACGCGTTAATCTATGCGATTAATTTGGCCGCGATTAACGCACAAAAATATTTTAACGCAATTAACGCAACTTTGTTTACTTCCGATGTGCGTTGAAGTTTTTGCACTACCGCGGCATTCCGCCTCCTTCCTCCCGTCTGCTCCTCGATATTCACAGAGAAACAGAGGGCGACGTGTCGGTGACGCGGGGCGGAAGGTGCAGGTGACTTTCTTTTTTTTTGCTCCGCTCGATGCGCGCGCAGACACGCCGGCATGGAGCTCTGCGGCCCGCGAGACGGAGAGCCGAGAAGAGTGAACGACACGTGGAGACAGAATGACATGCTGCTGTAGAGACGACCAGCAACAGACGTTTAGTTTAATAAAAGAACAAAGACGTCTTTAAGGAAAGAACCGTACATTACTTCTGCTGTAATCTGGCGCTATAGAGAACATTACAGAGGGGCGGGGCCTCACCCTGATAGAATGGTGGGGGAAACACTGGGATGTGTCACATGCAAAAGACTTTAAAAGGTGAATTTACATTTTTTTGTCAAATGGAGAACATGCCCCCAGCCTCCAGAGGGTTAACGTGACACATTTGAATGTCAGTCAGTTTACCAAGGCCACTGGTTCTGCTGTTCAATGTTAAAGATGACAGGACCAATGGGGTCTCTAATACACCTTTTCTTAATCTTTTCTCATCTGGATGTTTCACCGAAGAAACAATTTATCATCCACGATATTAAATACCTCGCTGGCACTTTATATGTAGGAGCCTCTTTGAAAACACAGCTCTGTGTGAAGTTGTGTCTTTAAAAAAGAATACAATTAAACAAGTGTCTAAAATACACTCTGTCTGAAGGGATTACTCGTTCATTTAGAAGATTTAGTCTTTAGAAGAAAAAATAACTTTTAATCGCGATTAATGAATTTCAAAATATGCGATTAATTAGTTAATTTTTTTTAATCGATTGACAGCCCTAATATAAATATATATATATGTATATATATATATGTTTGTATATACATATATATATATGTATATATATATTCTATTTTTATATTGTCTACTTTCTATTGATAAATATATATATAAATAAATATTATATATATGTATATATAAATATATATGTATATATAGAAACACATATGTATCGATTCTCTTCAAATGCAACAACTCATTAAATGCGGTTGATCATTTTGGATCAACTCTTCATGGAACTATGAATGCCAGTGAAATGATTCGGACGCGTGCCGATACTCGAGTCGTTGTGAACTAAACAAAACCGACTCAAAGCAGAGCTGCTGTTCTTTTTCCCCCCTCAGTGCTTCGTCCCATGCCGTCATGTGCTTTATCTTTGCTGACATAGCGCTCTACATAATACGGAACAATGTTCTCACAGGAGAATCAAACGGGGATATAACCCGAACGCGCCATGAAACAGAGCGAGAAGAAATAGAGGAACCAACAGAAAGAAGTCGGCTCGGGAACGATAGAAAAGTTAAGAGAATTCCACAGGATCATTTCATGCCAGCTACTTTTCACCATGTTTGGTGCTGTTTTTAATGAGAATATCCAAAAAGACGACGCCCCTCAAAGCAGAAATGGACGTTAACCAGTCATGTGATGTTAATGTTCCTTTGAATTGATTCCATAATCAATTTAGCTTTTTTGGGGGGCATTCAGGAGGTTTAATCACATTTTTGCCATTTCCATCATGCGATACTTCAAAATACACATCCAACTTATGTGAATGGGAACAATGGCAAAAGATCCAGAATGAATAATGTCGCCTTCGTCATGCGTCCGCCGTTTGAAAATGCGGGCCGTAACAATAACCTCCCGTTATTTAACGGCTCATTCGCGCTGACCCAGAAAGGAGCCATGTTTTTTTGTTTTTTTTAAGTGGCCAGATGCGGCCACGTGCCGGGTAACCATGACTGCGACCGCGAGGGCGACAGACGGGATGCTCACACCTGCGTTCTGCAAATGCTCTCAGAAGGTTGCGGGGCCCTGTTGCTCGGCAGAAGGCAGCCTCGCTCATTTAAATTTCAAAATAACAGCTTCAAAATATGAGGCATACAACAGTTATGACATGGGGGTGTCTTGCGAAGAGTCTCTTCCTGTTCATTTCTTGTTTTTTTGGGGGGGGGGGGGGGGAGTTATTGATATTACGGTCACCGGAGGTTTGGTTGCTTTTAATCGAAAGAAGGAAAAAAAAGATTCGATGGTCCTTTGCTCCGTCTTTTCTCAATCCTCAAAAAGGAGTCAAGGCACTCGAGTGGCGGTACGTTATCAAGCCTTTAAGAAAACGTTATGCCCATTTTGAGTTTCCTTATCAACGCCGAGGCCGAAGCGAACGGGTTGAAGGAAAGCAATTCGAGCGCCCTGTAAATGAATGGGTTTCACTTCCTAGCGTCGGCGAGAAAAATTCCGACAAACTTCACATTTGTACTGTAGCCCGTGATTATTAAAACTCTTCTCAAAATCTCCTATTGAGCTTTCTATGGAGGGTTGTAAGACCCTCTTCTGTGGTAAAATTGCCTTTTAGCACGGCGTTTAGCCCTTTTCTTCTCCATCCCAGTCCAAAACATTTGGTAATCCCTGATGGCGAGGAGGGAATAATGGTTTGTATAGTTGCCAGCTGATGCTACTTGACTTTCAAGAGGAATTGGGTGCTAATGAAGACAGGAGACTTCTTTTGTAGTTTCACCGTGAAGGCTTTTGTCAATGAGCCGGGATCCAGCTCTGCATGGCGAGGCTGTCGAACAGGTTAATACACTGCTGAGTCCATTCCAGGCCACTGTTTTAATGAGGATCATTTAGCCGTCGGAGCATCCCCGTCATGGATCCCATCAGGATGAAATGAGAAACACCTCGGCATCTTTAATTAGATCTCGATGTATTAATATATAATTTCGGGCAATGTGAAGAAGAAAAAAAAGGAACACGTCTTTCGGATGTCAAATTAAAATGCCATTGAGCAATGTTTTCTGAATCAAATTACGCCCGTAAAAGTGTTATAGATACTGCTGAATGAACTGCAGCTCGGAGAGGCATTCGGCCTCTTCCAGTTCATTGTTTTGGTTCACCATAGCCCGACTGGTTGGTTCCCACTGACCTCCCGATGTGACGCCGTGGGCAGCCGCTCCCAGCTCAAGAGCTTCTAGCTCAGAAGCTCCCACACACCACTGTGTGCTGCCAGCCCAGCGCGAGTTAGTAGAGTAGAGGTATTCTTTTAGAGAGTCGAGTGGCGATGGTCGTCGAACATCGAGCAACCACAAAGAGACTCGAGAACGGCTAAAGATGAATGCGATCCCTGGAACATTCGTCACACGGCCGAACCACCTGAAGAATTAAAGTGCAACACGTTAGAGTTGATTCTCTACGGAGCCCCGTCGTATGATTACGACGTTCAGCTCACTTCATCTGAGGATTCGAGGGGAAGAAATAGACGCCGACAACGTTTTTTGCGTCGAATGCAATCGAGACGAATACGTATCGTTGCATTGACGCGACATACAATGAAGACGGAAACCTCCAGTAGTTCTAGAAGCCTTTTCATTCCGCGCGCTTCGGCGGGAGTCTTCGGCGGGAGTTTTCGGCGGGAGTATTCGGCGGGAGTCTTGGCGGGAGTCTTGGCGGGATTCTTCGGCGGGGGTATTCGGCGGGAGTCTTCGGCGGGAGTCTTCTCCGGGACACGTTACGTAGGCGGCGACTCTTTTGGATTTCCCTTTTCTTGTTTTTCTACGCGCCTCGAGCCATCGACTCTAAAATGCAACTTTGTTTGCCGAGTGAGACGCTTCATAACGAATTTGTTTTCTCCGAAAGGTTTCTTGACAGCGCTCCAGCGGTTCATTTTTTTGACGTGCTAACAAACCTTATTGATTTGTTCTGAAAAAAGGCAAAAAGGATTTGACCATTTTTATTTCCCATGGATTTAGTCTTTAAAAATGCACGCCGGAGGGTTCAGCGAACCAACAAAAAACATGAAACCCGAACTACTGAGAGGAATTTACGTTTGTTCTGGCCTTTTAGAACCAAAAGTTGCCTCTCAAGAGACGGCGGTTGCTGTGATTCACATCAGTTCTTTTATCTCGAGTTGTATTCTGAAGGAGTCATAAAGGGACTATATGATTCGTCGCAGCAGGAAAGGACAGATGCACAATACAACGAGCCCGAAAATTGGCGCAGATGAATGGAATTCAGCCGTCATTATCGTCGTCAACAAGTCTGAATGGAAAAAAATACCCTTTATATTGAAATGACGAGAGCCTTTTGTAAGAAATGTTGTGGCCGCCAGTGATGAACTACCTGCTTATCAGGTCACGACAAGGTGAGTCTCAAAAGCAGGGGGAACAACCACAAAAAAATCTTTTTTTAGAGGATGGATCAAAGACGATTAGTCTCGTCCGCTGGCCACACATGAGAGAGACGAGAGAGGCCTCCTGATCTCGACGCTGCTTATTTCCAGATCAGTGGTATGGAGGATGAACACGTGAGGAGGATGCAATCATTCTTCCTGACTCTGCTATTGGCCGGCAGCCTCCCTCGGGAAGCCTTTGGACATGCTGGTCCTCTGCAGTCTGAACGTGACGGAGTGTTTCCACTGCGGGAGGGAAGGAGCGCACAGGCAGGCAAAGGGCGTTAAAAGCTCACGTTGAATATTGCTCGTTTTTTTGTTGTTGTTTTCATTAGATTTGGGATTCAATAAGTATTACGTTACCTGCTTGGTCAGCATGCAGTGAAGATGCTTTGGGACAGACGAGAGTCAAGTGGACGAGCGGTCCTATTCAGTTCCGTTACCACGGTGATAGTTGAGGCAGAGAACGGGCGCTCCTGTGATCAGCTGATCCGTGTCATGTTCAGTGTCACCTGTCAAGCTGAAAACTCGCTGGAAAGAATGCCAACGCTTTGGCATCATAGGATTAGTGGTCTTTTGGGTTTCTTTTTTTTCGCCACTCACGGACCTCTGCTCCATCTTAAAAGGGACATTTAAACCCCCGGGAAAAATATATAAATATTATATATATATTCATTTATTTTAACATATATATATTATTATATATAATAATATGTATTATTATATAATAATATAATATATAATATATATATATATATTATATATATATATTATTATATATATATTAAAATAATAAATAATATATATATATTACATATTATTATATAATATAATAATATATATCAATAATATATACACATTTATTTTAATATATAATATATTAAATATGTATATATATGTATCCATAGTTAAATGTATCAGTCTAGATTGGTTTGAGTTGGCTCCTTTTGGAGTTATTGTGGATTATCCGTCGTACACGGGTCGTGATTTCTGTAAAGGGACATTACTGTTGAGTTTTTTTTTTTAAATGTCACCCCTCAAGCCGATATAGTTCCATTATATTGGCGATAAGGCAGATATCTCCCAACACTAGGCTGCACAAGAGAAAATAATCTTGGCTGATAAATAGCACAACGGGTATATCGAGGTGAACTGTTCCTTTAAGGTTGCAGCTGGTTTCCAGTTGAATTTGTCTCCTCTGCCTGCCTCCTGTTGTTCTCGTACAACGTTATGGCCAATTTTATGATTCTTTTATCATAATTGTTAACACAGTGGCTGAGAGCTTTTCAGGTGCACTCTGGGATACTTTTATTGTGTCATATCTCACCGGTGCCTTATTCTGTCAGTCGAATTTTTCACAAAACAGAAAAGATGGATAACACATCATGCCCTGGGGTGAACACACACACACACACACAGCTTCTCATGTGCGCTGTCTATTTTCGTTTCGCAAATTACCTTTCCTAAAATAAGTGACATCAGTTACTGATGAGAGATCATTTCGCTCTGATGTTTGTTTTTTTAGGTAATGTTGTTCTCGTTGGGAGTCCTTGAATCTAGAACATGTTGTTGAAGCCCGAAAAGAAATACTCGGAAATATCGTTGGAAATCTTCAGAAATATTTCGGCAAACTTTTGTTTGGCGTTAAACTTTTCCTGCGAAAATAAGCTTCCGTGCATCCCGCGCATCCCTTCAAGAACCATTTGATCCGGGCACGGCCGGGACGGGGCGGGGGGTTACCTTCATGGTAGCTGGCAGTGCGGTGTTCTTAAGCAATTCCGCCCTGTGTTTGATCGTTAATGAAGTCTAATGTCCAGATGTGCACGTGCCAAGAGATCCGGCTCCCCTTCGACATGTTCCCATGGCAATCAGGATGCAATTTCATGATTACAGTATGCACCAAAAAGGGGGGGGGGGCAACAACTACGCGCACGTGAGTCACTAGCTAACGAGCGCATTTGTCGGAGACCGCAACGGATAAGACGGAGCTCGAAGCGGAGAGAGAGCGCGCAGTCGATTCCGAACGATCACAAATTAAATTAGAAGATGAGATTCAATTTATTGATATGTAGCGGAGCGACGGACCCGAGTCGATCCGCGATTCAATTGAGTATTGGGGGGGGGGGGGGGGTTATGATGAGATCATAATGTGTTCAAATGTAATCTTGTAAAAAGGGTAGTTTTGTGGCGAGAAAACTTTCAGTTGTTTAAAAAGGACTTTTACACAGCAATATAACAGAGATAACAGTAACACCAGTTCTACGCAGACTATAACACATATGAAATGTCAAGATGTGCTCTGTATTAAACAATAAACATCTTTTTTATATACAATTAACCGCCATAGATGACGATGACAAAGTAAAAGACTCCGGAGAGTGTGAAACAAATAGTCTAGAAACGTGTTTACCAGCTCCTCAAACACACCAAAAATACTATTTTCTCATTTCATTAAGAACTTGGGAGCAAAATCATGAGATTTCAGGAGAAATCTGAGTTATGAGTTTGTGATTAATTTGTTCGACGAAAGTTTGATTAGGTCATTGCGATGTACGATTCCACTAAAACAAAATAAATGCTCATCTTGAATTATCGCCCCGCCCTTTGAAAAAAGGACCTTTCAACTCCGATGAAATTTAATTGCAAAACAAATGCCACAAAAGCCGGGTCATAATTTTTGAATGGCAGCGCTTGAAACCAAGAATAGAAAATTGGCGATCAAATCCTCTGCGCCCAAACTGCACACACATCAAGCAAAACAAAAATGTTTAATTATTCATTCCATCAAGGGAAATACTCTCAGAACTCAAGCTGCATTGATGATTTAAGACAGCTGTCACTAGTTGGAACTATCCGAGAGGGACGAGGTCGACAAATGCAGTACGGCTTCCAGTTCCCTTTACAATGGAAATATCCAGGCACAACCAAAGGGCATATCTATATATATATATATATATATATATATATATATTCTCTCTGGTTTGCTCAGAATCGAACCACAAGGCCAAGAGATAAGAGACGCTGGGATTCAAGGGAACATGAGACTCCTGGTGAGCCGAGCCTTTGCTTCTGAGAGAAGGCTGTGATGGGGCAAGAGGTCCGCCGAGGAAACGCAACCATGAAACACGAGACCTTAGATCTTTTTGTTTTCACGAAAAGGAAGGAGAGAAAAAGGTAAAATCCACAACGGCGATGCCTCAAACAGCGCAGCTTGGTCAGTGCCCCGGAGCTTCAACTACGACACTCTGGCGTCAGTTTCTTTCACATGTAGATACATACGTGCGTTGAAAGCATAGCGGTCTTTTCGAAATAGGAGAAGGAAATAGGAAAGTGAGGGGTTTAGGCAACAAACAAAAAAATCACACTTACAATTTCGGTCTGGGAAAAAGAGCAAGATCGGTGTTGCCTTCACTGACCCGCGTCACTAAGGGACACGTCTCATTGGGAGTGGAAAAAGGGGTCGAAATGTAAGATGGAGACTAATGGCGAGCCGAGACATGCTTTTCGAGAGACGGGGTGAGAGGTCGGCGGAGACGAGGGAAGAGGAGGAAAGAAACGTCTCCGCTCTTCTGCCTCCACTGCACAAAACCATCAGGAGAAGGAATGGAGAGAATCGGGCAGTGGAGATAAGAGAATACGTGGAGCGAAAGATCAGGGGCTAAACATTTTCGGGTTCTCCTTCAATTCAGAGACTTTAAATCTTAATTCAAATGTAGAAAAGACACACAAAAAACTACGTTGAGGTGATTTGCCAACTTTGGTTTCTTTTCCCGGATTTTCCGCCGGAGGTCCGAACAAAGTGGCGGCGATACAGCGAGCAGATCTGAGCCGCGAGGCCAGACTCCATGATAGCACCCTCTGCCCTTTTACACGCTCCGAATCATAAATCACGTACGCTACTCCTGGAAAGGAAATCTGTCAACCGCATTTGCTTTTTTTATTTGAGTGTCATCTTGATTAGCATTTTAAAAATCGCGCTCCGCGTTAAACCGAAACAGATATCACCCGTTTTCTTTCCGTTAAAGTTAGTTTACCGTCCGTTCGCAGTGGATCAATCCGATATTTTTCGCCATTCACGTTGCGCACGTCTCGATGCCATCCGTCCATCCGCAAATTCATGTAATGAGTGCGAGGCAGACTGTGAGTTGGAGAACGGGCTACTGATTGACACTTAACTTACATTCTGACAGTCTGATGATTTTTTCCTTCTTTTTACAACGCTCCCCACACACACACACACAGGCTGACTCCCCTCCCCCCCGACACGGCTGACTTATGCAGCCAGCAGAAATGAAGAGCTCTGAAAAGGAAGTGAAAATGGAAGCTGCAATTACCGTTTCCAGTGGAACTACTCGGACTACAATCCGAACGGCTCCAGTCTCGTGGTTTTAATTCACCGAGAGTGATGTTTAAATTGGTGTTTGTGCAATATAAGAGGGAAATCAATCGAAGCTACACTATCGAGCTTAATGTTTTCTGTTCTTTTCTTCTTCTTTTTTTTTAAAGCTGCAAACGCGTGGTAGACAGCCAAAGAGGGTTTCTGAATAAGCACGAGTGAGTTACAGACGGAGTACGCGGCGGCGGCGCCAAGTCAGCGCCCGCGTGTGAAAGCACGCTAAATATTCCGTCAGAGGCTGAATGCTCCTCTCGTAATCGAATTAATTTGCCATTTGAAATGTTAAAAAATTCTGTGATGTGTTATTGTTTGACGCTGAGGGAATGCGATTACTCCCCCCGTTGTAAAGCGATACGCTCGTTGTTCGTCACGTCGCACACGTGACGTGGAACCGCACCGCAGTCTGATTTCTCTTGCTTTGCACGAGGCCGCCCTCACAGCGTGTCGGCCAACCGGCATGTAGCTTCGACTGAAAGCCGCGTGATTGATGTGAGCAGCGGAGCTTGGAGGTTTTTAGCAGGTTAAAGTTCCCCCGAGTCAAAAATCAAATAGGGGTTTAAAACCCTGACAACTGCACTCTCTCCATTTATCATCGCTTTGGCTGGTTTCTGTTTCATGCCACCGCAAGGTCAGGCCCTCGGAGGCGGCGCGTGTTGACGTTTGCCAATATCACCGTGAGTCATTTCAAGATATACTACGGCATTATTTTTTGGGCTAATTAAAAAACGGTCCGTGCGAGCGGAGACCGTGTGTCACTGATGTCGGCAGTAATTGTTTTCAGCGTCCTCAGGAGTCAGAAGCACGGCGGCGTGGTTATATTGTGTGACCAAGTCCTGTCGTTGATTGGCTGATCTTTCATTTCTTACGAGGGAAATCTCCATAATTAACCGTTATGCAAGGAAAGGCTGATTTTGTGCAATTTTCCAATCTTAGAAACTAATGACGCAGACCTCGTGCTCTCTATCTGTTAATAAGTCTGGGACTTATTCCACATTGCCGTTCGTGTACCACCACTCCTCTCTGACAACTTTGTTCCCATGTCTCCACAGGTAAGCAGTGGGATGGAGGCGGGCGGCCACAGCTACTTGGTGGCTTGCTGGCAGCCCATCCTGATCCTGATGCTGGGCACCGTCCTGTCCGGATCC
Source organism: Pseudoliparis swirei (assembly GCF_029220125.1). Classification (NCBI taxonomy): domain Eukaryota; kingdom Metazoa; phylum Chordata; class Actinopteri; order Perciformes; family Liparidae; genus Pseudoliparis; species Pseudoliparis swirei. Next base: position 31,424,086 of record NC_079391.1, on the reverse strand, counting down.
ACCACCGGTTGCCCGTCGCGATGCGACTGCAACGGTCACGAGCGCTCGGTCGCGTGCCACCGACGGAGACTGGCGGCGCTCCCCGAGGGCATACCCACGGAAACGAAGCTGCTGGACCTGAGCAAGAACCGCCTGAAGACTCTGGGGACCGAGGAGTTCATCGATTACCCTCAGCTGGAGGAGCTGCAGCTCAACGAGAACACCATTTCGTCCATCGAGCCCGGGGCTTTCGGCAACCTCATGAACCTTCGAACTCTAGGCTTGCGCAACAACCAGCTCAAGCTCATTCAGCTGGGGGTGTTCACGGGCCTGACCAACCTCACCCAGCTGGACATCAGCGAGAACAAAATTGTCATTCTGCTTGACTATATGTTCCAGGAGCTTTACAACCTGAGGGCGCTGGAGGTGGGCGACAACGACCTCGTATTCATCTCACCCCGATCATTTCACGGCCTCAGCAACCTTGAAAGCCTCAACATTGAGGGATGCAATCTGCCCTCGGTGCCCACGAATGCTCTCAGCCATCTGCATAACCTGCTGTCACTTCGATTGCGCTATCTCAACGTCACCGTCATGAGGGATTACTCCTTTAAGAGGCTGTACCGGCTCAGAGAGCTGGAGATTTCCCAAATGCCTGCGCTGGATACCATGACCGGAAAATGCTTGTTTGGACTCAACCTCACGTCGTTGTCCGTCACAAACTGCAATCTTACCGGCATCCCCTACCAAGCCATCAGTCACCTGACATATCTCCGCTTTCTGAATCTATCGTTCAATCCCATTCACACCGTGGAAGGGAACAAACTGTTCCATCTCCAGAAGCTTCAGGCTTTTCATTTGGCCGGTGGGAGGGTGGGTGCCATTGAGCCCTACTCTTTCCGAGGACTCAACCACCTCCGTGTACTCAATGTATCAAGCAATAGCCTGAGCACCCTGGAGGAGTCCGTCTTCCACTCAGTGGGGAACCTGGAGACTCTGGCGTTGTACGACAACCCGTTGGCCTGCGACTGTCGCTTGCTCTGGGTCTTCCGCCGGCGGTGGAGGCTCAACTTCAACAGACAGCAGCCCATGTGCGCTTCGCCCGAGGTTGTTCAAGGAAAAGAGTTCAAGGACTTCCCAGACATTCTCCCACCCGACTATTTCGTCTGCCAGAAATCAAAGATCATGGAGTATAAGGTCCAAGAGAGCCACGTGGATGAAGGGACTTCCGTTCATTTCACTTGCCAAGCTGAGGGCGATCCGGTCCCTGTGATAATGTGGCTTTCCCCTAAGAAGGACTACATCACGACCAAAACTGCGGGGTCAAGACTTTCGGTTGCTAGCGAGGGCACATTGGAGGTCCGTTACGCCCAGATCCAAGACAACGGCACCTACTTGTGCATCGCGAGCAATGCAGCGGGAAACGACACCAAAGCTGCCCACCTTTTTGTGCATAGCTCCTCCCCCAATTGGCCCCACCAGCCAAACAAGACATTTGCCTTCATCTCCAACCAGCCCAGCGACGAAGGTTCCAATGTGACCCGGGCCTCGGTTCCATTTCCGTTTGATGTGAAGACCCTCATCATCGCAACCACCATGGGATTTATCTCTTTCCTCGGAGTCGTGCTGTTCTGTCTTGTAATATTGTTCCTGTGGAGTCGAGCGAAACACAATGTAAAGTCAAGTATAGAGGTTGAACATGTGCCGCCACGTAAAGAGGAGCCAGAGGAGGCCAGTCCAACCGAGGCACCCGTACAATTCAACATGAAAATCATGTGAACCTCAACTGGAGGCCGTGTTAAACTTACAAACTGCGGTTGAGATGCACACTATCTTCGCTTCAAATATGTACTCCGTTCATCAGCGATAGAAACTGCACAGCAGTAAACGCATCTTGACACTATACCCTTGACTTTCTTCTTCTTTCTTTTTTTTACTTCAGGGACTGAATCTTTAAAAGCAAATGTTGAATTTACAAAATTCTAATTTCTGTAAATTTGTGTTGGCAATACTCAAATCAATGTGTTAACATGCACTCTACCACCCGATTACTGTGTTTAGCCAAATGTAAGGTAAAGGTTATAGTAAAGCACACGGATCACAGCTGTTAGAATTATCAAAAATTAACATGATAGACGAAGGACGTGGAGATTAGTCTGCAGGGACAATCTTTCTATGAGCACAATTTAAGAGAAATGTCTTGTTGTTGGGATCTCGGTGCTGTATTTTGCTTTAAACAAAGCACAATAACCCAGTTCTGTTGCTTAAAATACTTGAAGAAATGTCTGCATTTGAATATTGTCCCATCAAGTAATTGACGAGTATGACGTGGGGTTGTATTAGATACATATACAAAAGAAAAGAGATCGAGAATATTGTCATATTTTAAGAAAATAAAGATGTACTTTCAAGAAAGAAGTCATATAATTACAAACATAAATGTAAAATATTAAAGAGACAAAAATAACAGTATTATATGTCTTAAGTAATAGTTTTGGGAGAAAATATCTTCATATGTTGAGATATTAGATGTAATAATGTAAGAATATTTTCTTTTTTATATCTTTTTTGATTTCAATTCTCCGAAAAGTATTTTTTATTTATTTGTATTAAGGCCTTGATGTTTTACCCTGCACACTTTTACGCTGCTGTCTCAAGGAAAACATTTCCAAGAACATCAGCACAGTAGCCCGTATATCCATTACTTGTCATGGATATGCAATGTTGTCAATAAGCCTTCAATTTTCCTACATATCAGTTATACTAACTGGAGTATTTTTAAATATGGAAACAGTAAAATTGGAAATCTGTGCATGTTAACACACTGAGGAAAAGAAACAGAAGCCAGTCCCACAATATGTGCTCCTTTATGCCAACAAAGAAAGTTTGTCATTAAATGTATTAACATGTCCAGCTATACATATTTTGTTCTGTATTTTATTCTTTCCTTGTATATTATGATATGGCACAATAGTAATGGCTGTGAGTTTTGAACATATTACAGTCTAAAGAGCAGATTGAGATGAAGTGAAGTCTTTTTGACTCTTGAATATCATCAGATTAACACATTTTTAACACGGTTACTTTGTTTATCCATTTAGCACCTCAATGAGTGTTTGCACTCTCCAAGTCCCGAGGATATATCGTCGCCGGTGCGTCTAAAAAAAAAATGCTGACACGACAAGTTATTTTTGGCTTTAAGGAACCCATTTTTCAGCATTCAGGCTGAGCACTACCCAATATTTATGCGTTAAATGGAGTTGCGTGCCATTGGGATTTTATGTTGTCTAATTAATTTCTCAGTCAAGGTCTGCTCTGAAAATAATATGTTCATTAACTCTTAAATACATGTTTATAATGGGACGGGCAGATGGAAATTCTATTAAAATAAATAACATTTTCTACTACTGGGTGCTTATTATATATATGTTAATGTTCTATGAATGTGAAGAAACATTTTTGAGGTTATCTGGTCAGCTGAAAAGGAAAGTCCACAGACTTCCTTGCTTTTCTTACGGAGGCGCAGAGTGAAGCACACTTCACTGAATACCTCTTAAATCCTCATCTCACTGCAGTCTTTTAATGTCGGCACTTTCCAATAAGGTCATAAAATGTCATACAGGCATTCGGGACCTGGTGGTAATGTTAAACTTCCCCTCCCCCCATACACTTGTCAGAATTCCCTGGGATCTATTTATTTGTGCACTGTAAACCAAATTGTCATGTTAAGAATTTAGATCATGTTCGCCCACGGTATCATATTTCTATAGCCACACCAGGCTCCGCTTTCATCCGTCTTAAGCTGCATACCCTAAGCCTCGGCTGTCCTTTTGATCTCGACACTAAATATTTATCACGTAGCACGATAAGCGGGTTAGCGTTTGGCAATTTCTAAAGTTGCGTGAGCCGAAGTGGTTGGCGGCAGTGAATTCAAGACACTCATAGACAGCTTGAGACTAGGGGGGCCACAACATCAGAGAAGAATGTGTTTGATAGTGGACAGGTTGGTAAAAAAACAACAACAAAAATGTGTTTTGGCAATTTCTAAAGTTGCGTTAGCCGAAGTGCTCGGCGGCAGCGACGTCAAGACACTCACAGACAGAAAGGTGTTTACTGACAGCTTGAGACCAGGGGCCACGACATCAGAGAAGAATGTGTTAGCTAGTGGACAGGTTGGTAAACAAAACAACAACAAAAACGTGTTTTTTTATGACACGAAATAAACACAACATCACGTGATACAGCAATAAAGAACGATATGCAACGTCACATCCGACGTAAATACTCATCATTCACTGGATGTGTCTGGGTTTTTCACAAAAAACATATCTGACAACTGCTAAAATGGTAAAGACTTTTGTGAAATTGAATAAAGGAATGGAGCAAAGATTCTGAAATTGTAATGACTGCCAAATGCCACTGAAAAGAGAAACCACAATAAGTGGTAATACCTGAAGGGTGTTGGAAAAAATGCTCTGTCTCTGTAATCTTAATTAGGCAAACAAAGCCATATTGATTAATTTAGGCTTTTTTTTCCTTCTTTCCATTACTATGACTCAACCAGAAAGTCCCCCTGAGATCAAAATCAAACAGTCAAGCATTTGAATTCAGCTCAAACTAGAAAGGTGCACTCAGTGGACCGATGAATACAACCCACAATTAACCCCCCGAGTCTAGACCACAATGTTTCAGGCGGGTTTTTTTCCCGTGGAGGCGCGCGTCTGCCCTCTTTGTCGTGAGCGCGACAGGAAGCAATTATTTAGTGTGAGTCTAATATTTTGGACTAAACGTGAATGTTTATATTATTAATAAGGAAAGGGAATAACTGTGTCTCGAGTATTTCATTTAGATTCTTGGGGTAGTGATTTTATTCAAAGACATTTGGGTGCTAATTAAAGGGTCTACTCCAATAAAGGCAGTGTGGCCAATGATATTTTACGTGTTTACAAATGTTATATCAATAATATGAACACACAAAAGGCAAAATGTAACATTTATTGACACTCAACTTGCACAAATTAACTATTTTTTACAAAAAAATACCCTCGGTACCGCACATCGCGTGCGTCGTTTTGAGCCGAACTTCTCGTCAGGCGTTTCTATTTATTCCCGTCACTCGTTTTTAAAAGCGCCACAATGGACAAGGGACGGCTGATGGGTGAAGTTAAAACGAGAAGTTATTTATACGACGCTTCTTCATGTCACTACAAAAACTTTAATAAAAAAAGGTGGCAGCTAACGAGATGGAAATCGACCTTAAAGTGTAACACCCGCTTTCGGATATATCGTACATACATAAAAACGTGAGGCCTCTACCGGCCGGGGTTTTGATAGAGTAGCCACCCCAAAACAATATTATGCAGTTTATTAATGCTTTGCCGGCGTAGACGGACACAGATGTCCACAATCACTCAAGGACGCATGATCTCCTAGCGGCCGGCACGTGCACAGACATGTTGGGATGCAGGGGCTCAAACCAAAAAAAAGGGCACCCATCGCCTCAAACGTTTTCTGACAGAGTTGAAACATAAGCAGCATTACAATAATGATGCCGTCCTCGACCTGTGTCTTCTCTTTACAGGATTAGACAGCTAGCTTACATTTTCCTCATGAATAAATATGAATTATTACATGGCAACGACAGTACAAGCGTTCTGATTGGCTAATGGTTACACATTTGGAGTTGATTTGATGACAGAGAAAGTCATTTTTATTTTTAAATACTGATGAATGAAGAAAGAATTGGTCTCCAGAAAAAGGGGCAGTTTTCTCATAGAGGGCAAAAGGGCAGGTGCTTGAGCACCACTAGGGTTCTATCTGTGCACGCGCCTGCCTAGCGGAGGTAAATAATAACTATAACACTCGAAAAAAGCCATGAAGCATGAAATCTAAAAACGGCAACTTGATCGACAAAAAAGGTGAGATGGCAAGGATACTTTTTGCCTTTTTTAAACCTCGAGGAAAAATCCCTCACTCTGTCCTCTATGATGGAGTTCGTGTGACCCGCCGAACACGATAACGCGACACCATTATATTTATTGCAAGGCGTGCCGTCGCCGTAACAGGGCCACCTTTCGTTGATGGATGAAGATTTCCATTTCATTTCCACGCCTCATTGCAGCTGTACCAGAAACATGACTGCGGCTAGAGGTTCTCCAGTGCAGAAGTCGGTTTGTAGGAATGAAAAGGATAGAATTTAATTCAATACTTCAGTTTCCAACGAGAGAAGCTCGAAGGCCGCACTTTATATAATTACAGCCGCACTCTGGGATCGTAAAGAGACGAGCAGCCAGACATCTCTGACGAGAAAATCACTGAAACATAAAAAATCGGTTCTGTATTGAAACCAGCGCAGAGAAGAAGAAAGAGGCCGGTGTGGATGAAAGGATCCTGTTTATTCCTTATCAAAAATAAGGAACTTATTGCCGGCAGAAATACACAAACTGGAGCTGAGTCACGGCTTGCTGAGGACAAATAGCAAAACACGTTTAAAAAAAAAGAAAAGCTGTCAACTCCATTTTTTTAATATTACAAGTTTGATAAATTAATCCTCAGGTTTAAAATTTGAGGCATTAATGTATTCTCACCATCGAGGAGGATCCACAGTTATGTGTGTGAAAGAAAAATGTTTCCACCGTGGCTTTAAGGAGAGCAGATTATGATTCATAAAGCAGCACAGAAAATAGCCAAAGGGGAGAAAACTCACAAAAAAAAGAGGCACTTCACGAGTAAATAATGAAGCGGGAGAATTACACACGCCCGAGGACTTAATATTTTCCCTTTGCCAGTTGAGATGGGGGAGAGCTACATCTGGGGGTTATTATGCGGTGTCAACAATTAAAAATAGAGTTGAAAGAGTCCATTGGTGATATAGGGCCTGAAAGGAAACTGCTAAAAATAGGTATTCATAGTAATTGACGCTCATCAGATGAAGATGGAATCAGTCAGGAGGCCAGAAATTAAACAAAAAGGTTCACCCTGTATCTGCCTTGATGCACCTGGAAAAAAAACCTAGCACAAGGAAAGTCCCCTGTAAAAAGTAGGCTCCATCCAGTCATGGGGGTTCGAACTATAAAGAAATAGGAGATCCTAAGACTCTCCGAGCATCGGGGTCCAGCCACAGGTCTGATACAATGACCTCCTGTGTGAGCTCTGTTTGACACCAGCCTCTCCAGATGCAAACAAAAAGGAATATTCAGGAATATTGTCAGCGACTTTATCAAGAGAAATGCAAAGCATGACAAGCCACAAGCTTGTAAAAGGGGGAACGATTTACATGAAAATAGTATAAGAATGCTAGAGTATGTAAAATATGATAGTGATACTGAAACCTGGTACTACTCCCAGCGTCTCAAGTTACACAGTTTGGTCAGGGCTGAAAAACGAAGCATATTTAATGCACCCGCTTGCACTACAGGAGCAACCGACTCGGTGTGAAGTGCAACACAGTCCACACAGGACGGGTGGGCACAGTGTTGCCAGGTCCGCGGTTTCCCCGCAGAATTGGGCTACTTTTGAAGTGTTGCCGCGGGTTGAATTTTTTGTCCGCTGGTTCGGGTAGACCTATTTTGCATGCAAATTACATGAATATCTTTAAATAAAAATCCCTATTTTAAATGAAATAATTTATTTATACCCAAATTCTACCAAACTGACTCCAGATCAGCAAGTACACACATGGACATGGACTTTAAAAGCAGTGTATATGGTTTGGCACGGGCATATTTTGAGTTCTGATATTGGGCTGGTTTTATTGGCCATTGGGCTGGTTTTGGGCTGGTTTTGATTGGCCATTGGGCTGGTTTTGTCACACAGACCTGGCAACCCTGGGTGGGCAGAACAAGACTTTCATTCAGGAGACCGTTGTCTGTGTTGTGCCCATGCAAAAAGAAGTGTCACTGGTCACACGACTCTCGTCAGTCAGGTTAAAGTCAACCGCTCTCTTGTCCTAAACCTAACAGATTATTTGAAACTAAATGTAACTTGTTCTCTTTTTTTCAAAAGACCGCATCACAATTTGAAGCCGAGTGTCACGGTGTGAGAATGTGAAATGTTCTTTTTACTTATCCTCCTCTATGCACCTCGTATTTTAAAAATAGAGTCTACATTAGAGTGGGGATAATATCATTTGGGCCTCTTGCCATCATCTTTTTGAATGCAGCGTTGGCCGGCCTCCAACTTCCTCCAAAACGTGTTTGCATTGAGCGCACAGGTGATGATGTAGCACTCTTTGTTGGTATAGGAAACAAAAGACATGGCCAAAGCAGCTTTTACATGGTCAAGTCATCAATTTCTCTTCAGAAAGACTGAATATTCTGAAACGTGTTTGCCCGGATTCGACGGTTTTAGCTGCATGTTTGCTTTAAAAGCTAAATATTCCCATCGCCACTGGATATAATGAATAAAAAAAGATCAAAAATGGGATCTGAGAGCAGCACCGTGCGCACGGGAGTTTGAGGAGGTCGGACTAATCCGTTGTGACATGGGGATGGTCGTATCTGGTTGCTTCCCGCTCACACTTCCCCTCAGGCTGAAGCCTCGTATGTTAGCAGAGCAGAAAGAGGTTTGTGTGCTTCACGCTAAGACGAGCGTCTATTCACCGACATACTTTTAAGTTAATTGCTCCTGGCGAAAAACCATAATTTGACAGGAATGATCTTGTCCCGGAGTGCAGGACCACTTCAAGCACCGCAAAGTCCACTCGTCTTTGTTTATGTTTATCTCGCTTTATTAAAGATACACTTTCTCCTCATTAGCGGACTGTCGACCGACTGCTGATTCATCCCGAAGCAAAGTATTTTATTATTTACTGTAGTTTTATTAAAACACTTTTTTCCAACGACAGATTTGTTTTCAATATTATTTCTTTCTTTAACATTTACCAAAGTTTTAACTCGGCAGACATGTGCTCAAGCTCTATCCAGGAAATCTGAGAAATGGGTGAAGGTAAATTACAATACCGTCGTGATGTTTTCTAATGTAATCCAATATAATGTAGTGTTTCACAAGAAACTTAAATAACATTGAAATATAGTTGAATAAAGGACATCATTAAAACCACTATAATTGTTTAAATAAAAAATATAACTATATGTCACTTGAATGCTACATTTGTATGCCAATAATAAAGTAAAGATACCATTTAGAATTAATGACGGTTAACGTTGACTTCATGACAGTCGGTGATATTCATACAGAGGTGGGAACAGAAAGTTAATCACGAGTCTGGCTGTAAATATTATTTTATTTTCTTAGAAAGAAAATCTGAATCAGCAGTTAAGATACTTTTAAAAAGTTCATGAAGTCATTACTACTGAGGTCTATAGGAATACACGGCTCCACACAGCTGCTACTACTACTGCTGAGCTCGATATATTTTCTTTTCTTTGAAAGAAAATCTGAATCAGCAAAAGTCAGAGATCAGCGGTTAAGATACTTCAATAAAAATTTCAAAACAAGCCACGAAAATGACGTGTCGTGTAGAAATTGCAATCGGTGCATCTGGCAATGGTTCAGCCACTGACACCACCAGGGTTGGAGAGCACAGGGTTGGAGAGCACTGATAGATGGATGGATGCATATTTTAATGAAGCCGAATACCAAAAATGAATAAAAAATCTTCAGAAAACACATCAGATAAAATGTCAACCAGAAAAAAGAAAACTCATTTTTAAAGGGGAAAAAACTAATATTTGCTCATTGCTGTTTGTTTGTGTTCACGTTGAGTAGTTCATGCTATCAAGGACAAATCTACAGCTCATCAGATCACCACCTCTTTAACATTCAACCCCCGAGTGACGGGGGCCGGATCACCTCCCCCCATAGAGACAGGCCCCGGATCACCTCCCCCCATAGAGACGGGGGCCGGATCACCTCCCCCCATAGTGATGGGGGCCGGATCACCTCCCCCCAAAGTGACGGGGGCCGGATCACCCGCGGCTGACATTTCACCGACTTTCAATTTGCTCATTGAGACTGAACTAATCATATGTTTAGTTTTTGTTTATAAATGCAACAATTGGGTTTACAAGTGCAAGTCGCCGTGGCACGCCGACTTGCACCTGATATTTTTATCTGATATTCCTTTTTCGCTTTCGTGTGACAGGAAGGCTTGAATGAACCGTCAGTTGTTGGTCTGTTGTGAGCCAGTCGTGACTGATGGAAGAATGTGGTCGTGTTTGACAATTGAAGGGTTCGTACGGTCATGGAAAACCTGGAAAAGTGCTGGAATTTAAAAATGGATATTCCCAGGCCTGGAAAAGTCCTGGGAAAATAAATCTCCAAAGTTTTGGAAAAGTCTTGGAAAATTATTAAATGTTCATTCATGCTGAGTTTTAAATAATTTATATGCTTTTTCAAAGAATGACGCTCAAAATATAAGCTGACATACGCTCTTTCATACTTGCACATTTTCCACGCTGCAAGTGAACCCACCTTAACTGAAAAGACATGAATGATTATTCTCTTAATCAAACTATTGTCTCTCATTCATTTGGGTCATTTAAGGTTGTATAATGTGTGCTTTGGAATTATCATTGTTTGTTTAAATACGACACTCACTTTTTCATGTATACACCGAGATAAAAAATATATATATATTGTTCTGCTCTTATGTCATAGTAATAACAGGAGCACCAGTGTGTTCACTGAGTGTTGCATGACACTCCCGAGCAGACCTGACCCACTTAATCTACCACAGTGTATCCAAAGGTTCCCCCCTATACCTTTCTATATTAAGAACTGGATATGGATTGCTGTTGACCTTTATAGTAATTGGCGACAATAGACAGGCACACACGGTGTAGCTTGCAGTACTTATTCCTTCCTGATGAAAATAAATAAAAAAGATCCTGTGCAAACACGTATCCTGGAGTTGATCTGAGGTTAAATACGAGGCTTAAGCAGTCAAGAGTAAACCCCAGTGGGTTAAGTGGGTCTGTTTTTAATACAACCTTCCCTCTGCTTCCCCACAGAGCCGATGTGCAGTTCAGTGCACAGATACTTCAAGAGATCCACTATTGTCCCTGTGCCCAAGAATGCTTCTCCAGCATGTATGAATGACTACCGACCGGTGGCCCTCACCTCGGTGGTCATGAAATGCTTTGAGAGGCTGATAAAGGACTACATCTGCGCCTTCCTCCCTTCCTCCATGGACCCGCTGCAGTTTGCTTATCGCCCAAACAGATCCACGGATGATGCTGTCTCCCAGGTACTGCACACCACACTCTCTCATCTGGACAGCCAGAGGGGGGGCTATGTGAGACTGCTGTTCATTGATTATAGTTCAGCTTTCAACACCATAGTCCCCTCCAGACTGGCCGGCAAGCTGATTGAGCTGGGACTGAACACCCCTGTGTGCTTGGATCCTGGACTTCCTGACCGCCAGGCCACAGGTGGTCAGGGTGGGCAGACACACCTCAAATCCCTCACCCTGAACACAGGATCCCCAGGGTTGCGTCCTCAGCCCCTACTGTACTCCCTGTACACACATGACTGTGTGGCCAGGTTCAGCTCAACACCATCATCAAGTTTGCGGATGACACAGTGGTGGTGGGCCTGATCTCCGACAACGACGAGAAGGCCTACCTGGAGGAAGTTGCTGATCTGTCACTCTGGTGCCAGGACAACAGCCTCATCATGAATGTCACCAAAACTAAGGAGCTGATTGTGGACTTTAGGAGGGTACAACAACAGAGGACGTACTCACCACTGGGGATTAACGGGACTACTGTGGAGAGGGTGAGCGGGTATAAATACCTGGGAGTCCACATCACCGAGGATCTGACATGGTCAACAAACACAGACACTCTGGTGAGAAAGGCAAGGCAGCGCTCTACCACCTCAGGCAGCTGAGGAAATTTAAAGTTTCCCAGAGGATCCTTCAGTCCTTCTACTCTGGAGCTGTAGAGAGCGTCCTGACAGGAAGCATCACAGCCTGGTTTGGCAACTGCTCCGCTCGGGACAGGAAGGCTCTGCAGAGAGTAGTGCGTTCGGCTGAACGCACTATTGGAACTACACTCCCACCCTGCAGGACTTGTACACCAGGAGGTGCAGAACCAGAGCCGGCAGGATCATGAAGGATCCTCACCACCCCAACAACAGACTGTTTCAGCTGCTGCGGTCAGGCAGGCGCCTCCGTAGTCACGCTGCAAGAACAGAGAGACTGAGACGGAGTTTCTTTCCTCAGGCCATCAGGACTGTGAACTCCGACCTCACCAGGACCCCCACATAGACCCACACAACTGCCCCTCTTAGGCACACACACACACACACACACACACACACACACACACTTACTGTAAATATTGTGTTGTTTTTTATTGTAAATAGTGTGTACTTGTTGCCCTTGCACATTCCTGCTGAGCATTGCCACTTTCATTTCACTGCACACCCTGTGTGTGTATGTGACAAATAAAACATCTTGAATCTTGAATCTTGAATCTTGAAACTAGGTAATGACTTACTGAAGGCCTACATTGGGGAGATCCCCACTTGAATGCAATAAGACCGATGAAGCCTCACGCCGCTTCGAATAAACTTTGGAGTGCATTCTTTGCACAGATCGACAACAAATAAATGATTTAGTATTCATACGAGTTGGATAATTATGAGCATGACCTATTATTCTAAGTCAGATCTGAGACAAATGACGAGTACAAAATAATAATAATTTCTAATTCACAGCCAGCAGCAGTTTAATCAAAGCACCGATGCAGAACAATTGATTTTTATCCAAGTAATTAGTGAGGTGCATTTTTTAAAATCCAATTCTACAACATCCAGTATTTCTCCTTTGTTACGTTTGCACGCAAAAAAAATTATGAATTAATTCTGTTGTGAGATGAACAGGCGTACGACAGTGATGGAATTCATCAATCATTAGCAACCTGCAGGCATCTGACCCACTCCCAATATTCCTGCTGCGAGGCCCGTTACACGGAGACGCTCATGTGTTGCCTTCACACGTCGATCATTGGGTTGTACAAATATAGATTTGGCAGAAAAATAAAAATGGCTTTATTGGGTTTTCTTTTTCTGTTCCACCTATATTCTGACATCCTTCACTTCCCCTTGGCACGTGGTGAGATGTAGCACACATTCATTTCATTCTGGAGCAGAGTGCAAGAGGGAGACGAGGATTTGAAAATGGAACTAAGTCGCCCTCCAGCAAGCCTCATAATTGAGAACGATAAAGAAATTATACAACTCACACATTCAAAGTGAGAAATAATGCATTTTTAAAATGAGTTTCTTTTCTTTCTTTTTTCTCCAAGTGCAAATCCTGCAAGTGTGCTTGATATCACTTGACTTTCTGATGTGTATTACGTAAGACTATAAGTCATCACAATGCATTCTGGGTCGCCGCGCTGCAGAAGCTCAGCCATCGAAGAGACAAAAAGGTCCCCGGAGTTTAGGATGGAAGTGACGGTGACACGGAAATAATGCGGGCTGCGAGACGGCTACTGCAGCACTAGGCTGCGGTAAAAACATATTTTATAAAAGGTGTCTAAACTTCTGTTTTCCTGCTTCTGCAGTCATTAAAAGAAATATCTGGACTTCATCCGATTGCTGTTCTTTAAATCATCGATTCTAAGCTTCGTTACAACTGGTTGATAATTGTGAATATTTATTTCAGAGGAGAAAAAAGGCTATTCGAGGTCGCGGGGGAGCTGGAGCGTTGTACCGCAGCTTTACTTTATTTATTTGCACTACACGGGGAGTGAGAGTGTGTGTCGTCTAACACAAACAAGGCATCTGGCGGAGTCCTTTAGAAAAGAGAAGCTGAATTATTCACTTTCAAAAAATATACGGGCACTAGTCAGCAAACGTGGTCAAATGTGAGACTTTAAAGAAAAGATGAAGGAACTTTAAATGCCAAAAGGTACTTTTCCAAATATGTATCGGTCACTCGCTCGACCCCACAGCACTTTATGCATTCAAGAACCCCCGGAGCTGATGTCTGGAGTGAAGTTCCCATTCAAACTAAATGAAGCTGTGTTGACGACGTGCCGGAGCACACGAGGCCAAACTGCCTCTTTAAGTTGTCGCGAGCGGTTGCCGCCGCCGGTCTTTTTAGCGAGCGTGAAAACCCGCCGAGGATCGTCGTCGCCGCCGCCGGCAAACTACGAAACAGCGGGAAACACTGGAGTGGCTTTATTAATGGCAATTAAAAACTTTATTGCCTAACAGCCTGCTGAATAGTTATGTGGGCGGCCCACCGGGCCTGTGTGGTTATCGTAATAGCACAGGTCATTATTGGTCTTTTTTTCTCAATTTCTTTTTTTCTAAAAAGACGTTCAATGTAAAAGAGTAAAGGGTTCAAAAGAGTCTGGATGGAGCAATGTGTTTTGTGGAAGAAGTCTCAACACTAGGGATGCATTTAAGAGTATTTATTTGGCAGTCATTTCTGGTTGCTTTAAAGTTTCTGTCGACCTCCAATAATCAGACAGTCAATCTAATGTCTCACAAATAAGATTAGTACTTACAGTCTCCATTCAGTGACCTTAAAGCTCCCAGTTTGTGTGTTTAAAACATAAGACTTCCTTATTTACATGTGCAAGTGTACATAAAATCCACCACAACCTAACAAATGATTAATAATAATAATCGTTTTGGAAATCTCCACCACGACGCATCTGTTCGATGTAATCCGTATGTTTTGATGCTCATTAGAGGAGCGTGGCATTTCCCCCGCAGCCACAGCGCTGCATTATTTAATTGTTCAGCCTCTCGTGAGCAACTCGTCGTAATCTACGACGTCCCTGGAACTGGTTTCACTCCTCTTCTCCCGTCGGGCTTGGCAGTCAGTGTGGTTTTCAAGGTTGAAGTGAAGTGCTCTGGTTGTTTTCAACCTTCTCCCCTCCAACACAAACACACACGAAGGAGAGAAAGTGATCCAAGGTGCAATATGCCACTGGAAAAATGCAATGTTGACTTTGTTTTCGTCAGTTTGCACAGCCGGATACTCGTCCTGGATCAAGGTTAGGAATGCAGCGATAACAAGTTGTTTTTTCAGAGCGCTCACATCCGAGTACCGGTACGAGTTTCTCGTACTGCTATTTAACCCTTCCGATGTTAACTTTGAAAAATGTTTTTTATGTTATTTTAATGAGATGCTGTCGCTGACCCCGTTAACAGTCAACGCTGTTTTTGTGATACAAGTAGAGCAGAGTTCTTTCCCGTTTTAATGATTAACAGTTCAAAAAGCAAACAGGGATCATTGTGGTTGCCGTGTTCAAGGTCTCAATGTCTAGTTTCAATTCTTCTTCAATACAGCGTGATGCTCATTTTGTAAATGAGGCGACGGGTGACCTCATGAAGACTACGCCCACTTCTTCTATACAGTCTGTGGTACAAGTACATGAGCAATACACTGTACCTGATCGTTATGCTACTTTGCATCCCTAATCAAGGTGTTGTAGTGAAGAATTTGAGTTAAACTGCCCTAACAACCCTAATGTAACCCCCCCCCCCCCCCCCCCCCCAAAATATGATCTCCTTTAAAGCACAGCAAGGCGCCGTTGAAAAGTTATTTGCAACCTCTGACCATAAATCACAAGTTATTTTTATGAGCATTCTGGCACGAGGCTAATTAAGCAAATTAATTGAGCTAACGGTCTATCCGGAACATCGAGGTTTCTAGCCGGAGCCGAGCTGCTCTGGGAGGATGCGAACGCCGCTGAGAGCAACGAGTCGACGTGATAAATCCGCTTCTAAATTCATACTTGCAGACAACACAAGCAACAGATTTATTCTGCAGAATTATGATTATGACTTCAACAAGACTGCACAGTCAAGAAATTAATAATGACTGACAGTTTATTCCAGTTCATATTTCCTTTTCTATTTTCATGGAAATAGATTCTGTGTGTGTGTGTGTGAGCACTTTTAGGGTACAGGAAGAAGAAGGAATATAGCTATAGAGTATTGTTTGGCAAAGATTTAAATGTCCCCGAAGCTCCGGATAAACGTCAGCTTTTTTCCAATTTCAGAGTTAGTTCTTCTAAAAGCTACAAACTCGGGCTGCGTCTACGTGGCCTCAGATTATCTCTACCAATCACATCTCTTCACAGACAGAGATGCACTTTCAGGAGAATAGTAATTTTCATATACTTTTGACCATTATTATAAGTACAAGTGCAATTTAACGCATCAGTACAATTGTTATTATTAAAATCAGAAATTAACAACAAATGAAAAACCAACACAGCTGGTCACATGACCAAACCATTCAGATTTAAAAACGGGATCAAATTTCCCAGTTTAACTCCAAACCACAGGATCCTTGTGTCTCGGCCACTAAAGTCCCCGTGAAGCGGAAGTTTGACCGACTTCAGCTTCTGTTACGGTTTTTAAAATGTTTGACGGACTCATGCGTCATTCAAGTGGCCAGTTACCCAAAAAAAACAGTCCAATTAAATAAGATTTTGGGGTGACTGGCTAGAAGCACCAGTTATTACAAAAATTGCCTTTGTGGAACATGGAGAGTTCAATATAACCGAGAAATATAATTTCTAAAACGTGTGTGGAACTCGTCACGGTCGGCGAGACTCGCTCGCGGTGCTCGAATGATATAATCTTGTTTTGTCGTGTGTGTATGGACTGATTTCCTGAGCCTTTTATTTCTTGATCATTATGAATGTGTGTGTATGAAACTTTTTTTTCTTCATGTAATGCACATTTAGTTATTTCACTTTAATTTCAAATATAAACTCTGAAAACCTTCTGAAGGCGTAAGCAATCTGTCACAGCACTCATTAAAATCACTTAGAATTTTACGAGGGCATAATTGCTGTGCACTTGATTTGTTAAATTTTTCATAAGAGAGTTGGCGTTGCTATTTGCAGTCCTAAGCATGTTTCTATGTCTGAGTAAAACTACGCTGCAAAAAAAATTTGCTTTTGAATACATTTAAATGTAATACTAAACTGCAATTCAATGCAAATTTGATTTACATTGGTATCGACATACATCCAAGTGTTGGAATCAGATTAAAGCTGGAAACAAGTATATATTTTTTTTGCTTTTTAACTGACAACCAGCGACCTGAGCTTAAACTCTATAAAAGCAAGTACAACCGAAGGGGACTTCGCCTCCCCGTGAGATGAGTCTGGAGTATCTCTGTTCGTCAGACAAACGCCATTTGACATTCAAGATGTCATTATTTGACATTTAGATAAGAAGTGATCAAGAAAATAAGTGGACGACTAATCAATAATGAAAAAAATGATCCGAACTGCTTTTTTTTTCCAACCAAAGCTGGTTGCTGTGACAACAAGTCCCTCCGCCGCGTGCTGCTGGCGGCGCTAACGGTAGCGCTGTGATTCTTTTTTTCTGCTCTGGGCGCCGTTGCCAGCCCTCAAAGTAAATGTCACTAACCATGTCAGGCTCACCTATAAGGACAAAGTCTCCTATTATCCCGAGTCCCGAGTTCCTGACTGCCTTCAACGAACTTTGTTGGCGGCAACTCCCAATCCTTCCAGGTCTCCACACACACACACACACACACACACACACTTTGGCTCAATCAGGAGAAGCACTTTGCTCCCGTTATTAGCCATACTCAATATTAACTATTAATTCCGTGGCAGCGCTTACAAGCAGCAAATCACATCCATCACACGGCATAGAATTCCCAAAACGCACTTCACAAAAATTTAAATTATCGCGTTATCACGACGCGTTCACGAGAAAAATCTTGAAATGTAATCGAGTGAGTGAGAAACTTGATTGAATAGTTATTTTCAGGAGATGTTTTTACATGAACATAAATAGATTATGAGCCATTGACACTAAACCCACTCACTGAATTCTCCCTCAGAACCGCAGACGTTCTCCGTGACTCGCGACTTACAACTCGTTTATTTAAATCTGCATTTAACCTGCGATGCTCATTCTGTACGTTTCCGGTAAGTTATATTTTAAGTTGTATGTCATCTATGTGCCTTGTTTCTATTTGATTGCCTTTGAGTACCTTTTTAAAACAAGGTACAAAATACATGTATTATGATCATTTGTAGTTGAGGTTACTCCTGTCACGGATGTCGGACTTCAAAATAAGACACAAAACAAGACAGAAACTCCGGCTCGTGACAACCCCAGGTCATTTAATACCATATAATCTTTGTGAATGTCAGATGTGTTGCAGGATTGTTGCACAACTACAACCAGTTGTAGCTAATAACTACATAATATGATTTTATACACGTCTTATTCCATTTGTTTGTTTTTATTTTCTATTCCCTTTAACTGTATTTACATGAGCTTTTAAGATGCGTGTCTTTGTCTTTTGATGTTTCATGCAAAGCACTTTTGCGTGGTAGCTGAAAATGCACCATATAAATAATCTCGCATTGGCATATGACCTGGCAACTCGTTGTATCGCTCATTATCCAATATTTCTTTCATGAAATGTTGGATAATAACATGGAGCCATTGACACTAATTTGATTGTCACGATGTTTTGATTATTTCTACCTGGGTTAGACATTACATTGCGTTAGCTTATTCACACCTTTCCTCCCTGGTGATAAACCATAGACACATCATTCTCGAGGCATATGTACAATAAAAAGGATCACAGTGTTAATTGACTTTTATCTCTGGAGAAGCACCCTGAGGCCACGCCGCCTCTTTCTCACGGTCCTATTCAACAGCCTCTGTGCGAAAGCCCTCCGGCACGTCAACTAGTTGAGATCTAAGCGTTGCTCTTTTCATCACAATATCACGGCAGATCATAATCTGTGGGCGGGAGCTGCAGCTTCAGATGTTACACTTGACTGCACAAGAGAGAGAGCGAGGGAAAAAAACAACTATATTCTACCATATAGAAGGCATCATTTCAAAAAGCTTCACTTGTTTAAAAAGTTATGATTCATTGTTTTAGAAACTTGTTACGGTCTTTGGGTTTGTGAATTATTATCATCCTGTGATCTTGAACACAGAATAAAGATTTTAAAAAGTAGACGTGTACGGTCAGCCTTGCTGGATTGACGGTATCTGAATTAAAAGAAACAAATATTTAATGTACACTGTGCTTTAATGCAGCTAAAAAAAGCTAGATTAATACAATAACAATATAACCGAATAAAACTAAAATACAAACAATTATGCAAATGAAATAAGTATATATATATATCTTAAATACAATACAATAAATGATTAATACAATAACAATAAAACAGTACAATGTAACAACAATGCAACTTTAATGCAATAAATTAATTGAATGAAATTATTTAGAAGTATATATATATATATATTCATAAATGACGTCATATATAATAAATATGACAAAAGACAGCTTTTTAAATCCTTTTTCGAACAATATTTTACTCAAATTCCAGCCGATAAAATGAATAATTGCGATGCCGCTTGATCATTAATTTCCAATGTTTCTGGAACAAAACACACTCAGGAAGCATCACGGTGTTACTGGATATGCTGTAGTTTCATGATCTCGAGGTGAAAACCCCCCCCAAATAAAACATGTGGGACTTGGCAGCATGAGCCCAGCCTGATGAAAATAAAGTATTTCAAGCCACGCTGAGCCACCGCCGGGCTGTCAGGCGCGACTTTCGTCACTTCGGCCTTGTCCCCGTCGCCTGTCAGGGGTTTCATCTCACACTGTATATATATATATATATACAGTGTGAGAGAAATTAGACCCCGTAGAGCCCGGTCATGTGACGTTGTCACATTAGGGTTTGCAGTGGAATAGCACAACACAGCTAATGCCAGTCAGACGCAAATAAACCAAATAGTCGGACGAGTAAAATGGTGTGAACGCAGCATAAAAAAATTGTTTAGACCACAAGGTAAAGCCTATTTTGGATACTTCTCTATCCGTCTATATTTATGTCTGCCTAGCTAGCGAGAGTCTATCTATATTTGTGTGAGTTTGTACAGGGAAAAGTATATATATATATATACACACTACTGTTCTAAACTTTGGGGTCACCCAGACAATTTGGTGTTTTCCATTAAAACTCACACTTTTGAATTGCAAAATGAATATTAAATATAGTCAAGATATTCACAAGGTTAGAAACAATGATTTTTATTTGAACTATTAATATTGTTCTTTAAACATGTAGCTCAAAGGAAGGCCAGTTTTATAGCTTCTCTCACCAGCATAACTGTTTTCAGCTGCGCTCAAATAAAAAGGGTTTTCTACCCCTCCGTCAGTCTCCTAAGGCGATAACACAATGTACCATTAGAACACTGGAGATGGGCCTCTACACACCTCTGTAGAGACTTCATTAAACACCAGAGAATAGTCATTTACCACATTAACAAGGTAGAGAGCGTATTTATGATTAATTTAATGTTATCTTCATTGAAAAATACATTGCTTTTCTTTCAAATATATGGACCCCAAACTGTTGAACGGTAGTGTATAGATATTTGTTTTGGTTATTGTTGGACGAGTGTGGCCCTAAAGTATTCTCCCTAAAGGGTTTTATAGATTGATATCAGGCGTAATAAAAAGTTATTTTATGAATCACAAATCTCATTTCTGGGTTGCCGGTCCAACGGGAAAGAGGAGAGTTGCTCGAGTGAGACGACATAATGTGTTCACGCCACCGTGGCAAAGTGAGCTTGATCGATCCGTCAATATGGAACCGATTACTGTGATATCCGCCATTTCTTTGCCCAATTTTATTTCATTGAAACCGAGACAAGCGGGCAAATCACAAGAAACAACCGTCGCAGCGCTCGACAGCCCACAATTCACATAACAAGCCCATCTGAGAGTCAATCCTGATTCTTCCCTCTGTGTTCAGAAGCATTGTCAACATTTTGTGCGTCCATCATTGTTGTCGTCTGAGCACCATTTTGTTTTTGAGAAAACCGATTGCCGTCAGCGTAAGTGTGCGTTAAACCCATAATTCAACGTTTTAACGCCGTTCTAACGTTCACGGCCTGCAGTCACGTTATAATTGGTACATTTTTAAAACCTGAACGCGACCATAACTTGGCCTCGGTTTTTAATCACAACAGATCCAATGTGAGGGTGATATTTGTCATCTGGTCTGACGTCGTCGCAAACCCACAAGCAAAGCAAAGCAGGAAGTGGCGATGATAAAAACAACATTACGCCACTCTGGTAAAGCGAGGTGGATGAATCCAGAGGCCTCAAATCCGCCCGAGACACACCGGCTCTGCAGCGGATAATTATTCACGTGAGCGTATAAAACAAAATGAGAGTAGTCGCGTCACGGTGCGTTTTATAAGCGGCGGACGACCACCGGTACACGGGTACAAGCTGCAGGTTGACAAAGGGGGGCTCAGCGGTGGAGATGTAAATATGATACGGGGAACCGGAAAGAAAAAAGGAGAAAAGAAAGCAAGCGGTTGTCGAGGAGAAACATCGCTTATGAGTTGGAAGCACGTGTAGAGAAAATGAGAATTGCCATCTAGTGTGTGCGTAGGTGTGTGTAGGAGTGTGTGTGTGTGTATGTGTGTATGTATGTGTGTGCAACAAAAGACAATATTACAGGACCTCTTCTGTAATATTGTCTTTTGTTGGTTGGGTTGGTGGAGCTCTGTGCAGGATGACAATATTTCTTACCACAACATGAAGGAACTCAATGAGAACATCTATGGCAAAACACACACACACACATATATATATTTATATATATATTTGAAAAACAGAAAACGCGAATTCCAATTAATGCCACTGCAGAGCTAGCATGACAGCAGGTTCATTAGCAGGCAGCATGCGCATTGCAAAGAATTAAACAGCAGTGGTAACACACACACACACACACACACACACACACAAACACTGCCAAGACATTCCATCTCACTACACTGCACATGTTAGCAAATACATTCCCAAATAGCCTCCTCTACCTGGGGGAAGTGAAGCAGAGGACTTCCAGCAGCTCAACACAAGTCTCTGGTAAGAACATTTTAAAATTAAAGTAAGCCTGAAGAACCGGACAACTGAGCTCCAAATCCACGGATTAAGATTATTTTGCCTTCAGAACTTCCTTATGAAGTTCCTTATGCAATTGTGATAACAAAACACTACACACGTGAATGACGACTGTATAGCTTTGCTTTCTGTCTTACTATGTGGTTTTCAGAATATCCATATTTTACATACTATAATGCCACATAATTATAATGCTTCAATACAAAAAAATTATAATTGGCAAGACCTATACGCCTATATAACAGCTTTATAAATTCTAAGACCAAAGAACCTACATTATATAATAATTGTATATATATATTATATACACTACCGTTCAAAAGTTTGGGGTCACTTAGAAATGTCTTTATTTTTCAAAGAAAAGCACTGTTTTTTCAATAAAGATAACATTAATCAAAAATACACACTATACATTCAGTGCGGTTACATGCAATCGAATTATTGGCTTAGTCGGACTGAAATCGAATTATCCGTTTCATGTAAACACCTTAGTCGGACTATGTGCGGTCCGACTTCAGTCCGATTAACACCCCTGGATAGCTCGGTCCGATCCAGTTGATAATTCGACTCTCGCGGCATGTAACTCTGAATTCGATTCGGAACTGGACTTTGCGTCTTTGCGCATGCTCGAGATCCCGCCGCCTCCCTCCTCCCATGTCGTGACCCGGAAGTCGAAAGAGACGATAAATTAAATTCTCCGTGTACCTTCGGCGACGGCGTCTTCTCTCCGTTATCAACTCAGCCAATAGCGCCATTTGCATTCGCTGTACTCCTATTAACACCATGGAAGAATAGTAGAGGGATGTAGCTTCGCCTTGCGCTCTGTTCGCCATCTTTCTCGAAATGTTGTTGTTGGTGGTGGTGAAGAGGTCAAGCGGAAATGGCTGTATCACCACGAGTTGTAATGAAAACAGCGCCGCCTATCGTATCGGATATGACATGCTTTCGGCCAATGATTCGAATTACTCACTGCCATGTATATTGGGATAACAGCAGATCCCCCAAAAGATAGCATAGTCCGACTAAAGCAAGATTCGAATTATACCATCATGTAAACACACTGAGTGTTAATGTGGTAAATGATTATTCTAGGTGGAAACGTCTGGTTTCTAATGAAATATCTCCAGAGGTGTATAGAGGCCCATTTCCATCAACTATCACTCCTGTGTTCTGATGGTACATTGTGTTTGCTCATCGCCTTAGAAGACTAATGTCTGATTAGAAAACCCTTGTGCAATTATGTTAGCACAGCTGAAAACAGTTATGCTGGTGATATAAGCTATACAACTGGCCTTCCTTTGAGCTTAAAGAACAAAATTAATACTTCAAATATTAATCATTATTTCTAACCTTGTCAATGTCTTGACTATATTTTCTATTCAATTTTCAATTCATTTGAGAAATAAAAGTGAGTTTCATGGAAGACATGAAATTGTCTGGATGACCCCAAACTTTTGAACGGTAGTGTATATATATATATATGAAATATATATATATATTCCATAATACAGACAGTCATTTTCTAAGTTATGTAGCACATCCAACTTAATTTGTCCACTTTCTACTGTCTACTGTCTTTTTTTAAGCAAGGAGAAGCCTCAAATTTTAATTTATTCAAATGAAATCCCTTTGTCCGTCTCCGCCATTCATAAGTCACATGTCTCCGCCATTGTAAGCCGAGGAGTGCTGTGGAATTTTCAATACATTTTAATAACTCTTAGACAAGACTCTTCGGAAATATGAATAAAAAGACAAAGAGAGCCTCGAAAGAACAGAAACAAGACTTTAATGGTAAAAGGCATGGCGCCGCTTCTTTGACGACATCATTGAATTGTTGCTGTACTAATATGTGAACAGAATGAGAGTGCATTAAAGTAGAATGAGTGCAAATCAGCCCACAAAGGAAGCCTCTTCTTCTCTGTTAGGACTCCGAGCCGACAGAAACGACACGCCTTTCTACCTAATGAAATCTGAGCACAAATATCACATCTACATCGACTGACCTTTGCAAGTCCAAATGCGAGCCACTTCCAACAGGGTCAGTGAATAGGTTTCTTTAATAGCCAGTGACAGCTGACAAAAGACCAAAAAGGGCCTTTATAAATACCCACAGAATCCTGTAAATGTCAACTCGTGACCCTTCATTATGGACAAAATGGCATTTTTTTTGAAGGGCACTACGAGTCTGCAATATTATGAAGGGTGCCTAGTGCGACGGTATCAGTCCCGAGGGGCGTGGCAAAGTGTCGCCATCCGATGCCCCGTTTGGAGAACCGGCCAGCTGACTCTGAGCCTCAAGTAAACCTTTTCTCGGCCACATTGCTAATCCCCACTTGCCATGTACTCGTTTTCCTTAAATACTCAACTTTCAAAACATAGATATACAGATGGCACTTCTCCGGCATCCATTAAAACCAAAGTAACTTACTCTGCGCCACCCCCTCCCCACCTCCTTTATTTAATTGCTTCTTGCCTCAGAATCCTTTCGGGCATTGCTGCCTTCAGGCCTCATGAATTGGACTGTGTTTGTTTTCAGGTTTAATCGATCACGTCTAAAGGCAGCCTCAAGACCAAACCACCGTTCGGATGGGGGGAAGAAATGGCACGGGCGCTTACGTTTGGATTTCACGAAGGTATCCCGGACTTTCACGGTCGTATTGATTTCGTCACGGTTTGACTCGTCGCTTATAGACTTGATCCAAGTTGTTGACCAGTTGGGAATAAAGGGATCGCTATGAAAGCAGAAAGACTCGGTCCCTTGTTTGCTCTTTTCCGAGTGATTAACATCTCCTGCCATTTCCCACCTGCACTGTAGTTGCCCTCGATGTGTTCCCACTATTCCCAGTTACCGCTTCTATATACCTTAGATTTATACTAACTCTCTCTCCCCATTATTTACAAGATCATTTAACCTTTTTTCTTGGCTTCCCAGCCGGCATTCTCGTTTCCTGCCGGCCGTGTTTTCTTGACCCCCGACCCGTTTCCACTTTCACCTGCTTGCTGAGTTTGCCCTCCCTGGCTGATTACCTGTTGCCTCTCTGCTTTGAACTCCGACCAACCCAACACATTGATTGTTTTCTACTCCCCTGCACCTGCTTGTGAGTCCACGTCCCTTGTGTTCGGAGCTGTAACACTAACAGCTCGTTCTCCCCCGTAGCGACACAACAATGCCGTAGGATATTCGGGGGGCAAGACAAGACAAAAAAACAAACACAATGCACATCTCCCAGAGTGCTGAGCATGTTGACGGGGCTTACACAGGGCTGAGGCCCAGAGTCTTACACATTTATCAGCCAAGCATTTGAGGCATTGTTCCCCTCGTTTTCAGTGCTGCGAGCATCCCAGTCGAATGAAATCCATGTCGCAGCGAGAGTGGACATGATGCCTGCAAACGTGTCTTTTCACATGAAATATCTTCTCATCTCTTACGTTCTAGAGAATATTGATTTGGTATCCTCGTTGACCTCAGTCATTTTGGCAAGCAGATTCGAAGTGGAAACACAGTGCATCGTTGCAAGGGAATTACATATGATTGCAAGCTAAAAGCATGGTGTCTTGGTCTTTCTAACCACTCACAAGCACTGAAAACTCGGATGTCTCCAGAGCCGAGCTTGTCGGAGGAGTGCCCTTCTCTTTGTGATGACAAAGCTCTCTGGTTTCAGTCTCTGTCCTCTTTTATTCTGATTCTCTGACCAGGAGATCTATGGATTTGCATTACGGCCAATTTTAAACAGTAATTAGATCTTACATTATTGCCAAGCGGGTTGAAACTGGTTTTCAAAGAGAAACTCGACACCAGCTAGAAATCTTTGCTGACCTCCAGTAGTCTCGAGGTACCTTTAGTAGTTCTAGAGCTACTATTTACGAGTTGCCTATAGTTTTGGAAGGAGTCATTGCTGTTGAGTTTTTCTAATGGTTTTTGTTTCGTTTTGTTCCGGTAAAAAAAAAGCACCAGAAGCCGAGTATCATAAATTATACATTATACTGTATTGGAGAGAAGGCCGACGTCTTTACGGCTGATATCTCCAGGAAACGGGGTTGATTAACAGCAACACACGTGAGAGGGAAAGCATGCATTTTTTCAATTTTGGGTTGAACTGTCGCCTTTTAAATTCTCACCTCGCTGCAGTGATTTAGAAGTGTACTTCAGAGTGTGTCAGTACACAGTGACATCACTTTTAGGTGTCGTCACAGCTGCAACGCACTGATAAATAGTTCCTCTGTCTGTAGCTTTTTTTTACCATGCTATTGAAATAGTATCTGGGGGGAAATCAATATGGCCATGTTGGAGTAGTTTGCACTGTAGGCGTAATTTGCACTTTTAGGTTGAGATTAGATTTTTGGATTTGACCCATCACTCTTAATGCTTGAGCCGATGGGACTCGTACATCTTCCATACAGTTTCTTTTTTTCTCTCTCTCTACTTCTGAGCATGAGCTTGTGCACGGCCTTAAATCCCCAGTTAGTGTTCTTTAATTGGCCATGTTGCACGGCGCCGTGTTGATTACACCTGAGAGGAATGCATGAACGCTTGTTTGTTATCTGGGGAAATGCAATGGTCACTACCCGTAGTACACTAGACGGTGGGATCGTCAAGTGGACTGGACGGCGATGGCGAGAATAAAAACCAGCGGTACGTGGGACCATTTCCTCCCCTTTTTGATTTGATACAGCGGAAACATAATGTTCTATCAATCTAAGTGCTGCCATACAACCCTTTTGTATTGCCCCCCGCCCCCCCCTATGTTTTCTCATTCAACACTTCTATGTGATTCAGATGGCATGGAACTGGAATTTAGAACACAAGGCCCGAGCTAAACATAGAACTTGTTTGAAGAAAAAAGAGGCAATGGCCGTATTCTCCTGTGCAGCTGTGTGGTATCATCATTACCACAGGGTGCCACTTCTACAATACAGTCGATCAGTAACAACAGAAGAGGAATTCAAGCCCATTTACAGGATATATATATATATAAATATATATATATCAGAGGAGAAATTCAAGCCCATTTACAGGATATATATATTTATATAAATATATTTATATATCAGAGGAGAAATTCAAGCTCCATGTTTATATTTATGTTATATATGTGTGTGTGTATATGTGTATATATGTGTGTATATATATGTATGTATTGTATATATACTGTATATATAATTGTGTGTATATATGTATTTATAAGTATATATGTAATATGTATATATATATATAAATGTGTGTATAAATATGTTTGTATATATATGTATATATGTAATATATATATGTACTGTATGTGTGTACATGTATATATGTGTGTATAATATAGACACATAGCTACACTGTATATGTATATATGTGTGTATATAATGTGTGTACATGTGTGTGATGTTGAAGCTATAATAATAATATATATTTGTATACGTATATATTCAGTGAAAAGGCGATTTTTGAGGAAGTAAGAAGAGGAATGTAGTTAAAGTTTTAAAGAAGTAATCTTTAACAATTGTTTGATGTGTGTGTGTGTGTGTGTCTGTGTGTGTCATAATACCCTTATGGGTAAAAGGTTTTAGAATACACATTGTTCCAATAGCATCGAGGTGCACAGCTGGCATGTTGTTAATTAGAGGTACGATGATGAGCATCGGTCCGTTTCCCGGGCCCCGACAAATATGTCTGCAGCAGCAGTGTGAGCTCCACGAGCGCCTCGTCTTCTTCATCATGAAGGAACGTGGCATCCAGGGCAACTCTGTGGCTCATTTGTGTGTTTTATGGAGACAGGACTACGCTGTGGCTGGTACCACAGGAAATGGTTACAGAAAACCGCTTTTATTGTCGGCCGAAAAGAAGAAGATATCCCCCCCGTGAGCCAAATCGACACCGCCTTGGCGACGGCGTTGTCGCGCCATGCGTCGGGTCGGCTCCGCTCAGTCCTCCAGCAAATGAACTCGTCTGTAACGACGTGCTGCCGTCTCTCTGCTGACGAGGCCGTCGTGAATGCAGGCGCTCTCCGGGCCGCACGAGAACCCCCCGGTGAGCGTTTAACGACGGTCAGCGCGGTTAGCAGCGTGTAGCGCCAGTTAGCGCTATAGGTTAACCCTGAAAATGGTCGCCTTGTCAATCAAACACCGCAAAAGTCTTTGCCCAAGGGGTCCATCCGTGAGCAGTTGGCCGTGTAGCGGCGTTTATCAGAGTGTAGCGGCGTTTAGCAGCGTTCAGCGGTGGTTAGCATTTAGCTGCACTTAGCGTTTTGCGGCAGTTAGCGACGTGTTTAGTTTAGTTTATTAAGGATCCCCATTAGTCTACACCGTAGTGGAGACTATTCTTCCTGGGGTCCAGGCAAAAAACATTACAATACAATACAAACAGCATGATCAATTATCACAAAAACACTGAGACTTAGAAAACAACATTTACATTAAAAGTAGAATACTAATAGCGGCGGTTAGCGCTACAGGTTAGCCCTGAAAATGGTCGCCTTGTCAATCAAACATCGCCCAAGTCTTTCCCCGAGGGATCCGCCCGCGAGCGGTCGGGCCCGCCAACGACAAGCGAGTCCCGTTTCTGAACGGAAGCGGCTCCCCTGTGTGCGTTCCAGGCAGCCGGAGCGATGTCGTAACGCCCACAGGAATCCGCTTTCTGAGACGCGGCATGCTAACGAGCTGAGACGACGTCGCGCCGTGGACTCTGGGTTTACCTCCGACTGGGGAATGAACACGGGCAGTTCTTCAGCTCAGGAATGTTTTAAATCATGAATTTCTCCCTCGCTATACAGCTAAATCGGGTAGATGGGCTCCGGCGGGTCATGGATTGGGTTCTTTATTGACGTATTACGTGCCCATTTTCCAGATCCTTTTGAGATGCGGGAAACAAAACGGCATCTTTAGTTTCCAAAATGACTATTTGGGGACTGCAAATATTCCTATAATTGAGTGAAAATGGCAGTAAATCAACATGTATTGTCCCTGCGCTGCAAGTTCCTCCTCTTTAAGAATATAGAAGAATATATTTCTATGTTAGTGAGAGATAGCTGTGACGTTTAAAATGCACACAAAAAACACACACAAACTTTGTGTGAGCTATAAATATTGCAAGTAACTTTTATAAAAGGCTTTATTTCACCGGGAGAGTCTCGAGAGACACAAATCTACTTTGCTCTGCATTTAGAATTTTGGATATGCAAAACATGTCGAAGTGCTGCACAGGAAGGCGACGCACCTGAAACGTATTGCCCGGAGCCAAACATCAACAAGCACCGCATTTGCCTAAAATGTCCTTGGCTTTGGAATGGAAATCGTTTAAAGAAAAATAAATATGTAATTTGGAAGTATTAAAATAGGGTAAACAATTTAGAATACGCTTTGTTGGCCAGGTATGAGCGCCCGTACCGGGAATCCACTGAGGTTTTATATAGCAGCTAAACTTAAGGACAAGAAAGCTAGGCACGTGACCAAAGTGAGTCATTAGTGTCATTAGTCACGTGACCAAAGTGAGTCATGAGTGTCAGTCACGTGACCAAAGTGAGTCATTAGTGTCGTTAGTCACGTGACCAAAGTGAGTCATTAGTGTCGTTAGTCACGTGACCAAAGTGAGTCATTAGTGTCGTGAGTCACATGACCAAAGTGAGTCAGTGTCATTAGTCACGTGACCAAAGTGAGTCATTAGTATCGTGAGTCACATGACCAAAGTGAGTCATTAGTGTAGTTTGCCACGTGACCCAAAGTGAGTCATTAGTGTCATTAGTCACGTGGCCAAAGTGAGTCATTAGTGTCGTGAGTCACGTGACCAAAGTGAGTCATGAGTGTAGTTAGTCACGTGACCCAAAGTGAGTCATTAGTGTAGTTAGTCATATGGTTATTTGCACATTGGTGTGAGAATGTGTTAAGATATATATAGTATATACATATAAAAACAATACATTGATGAACATCAACATACAAAGTCTTCAGTTCGGACTGTTTCTGGAAATTGTAAAGAAGGATTCAGTGGTTCAATTAAGTATATACAGCAGCTAATTACTGTATATTAAACAACATAATTATTATATGTATATATATATGTAAATATATATATATGAGTATCGTTTAACAGATGTTAGGTGTTCCTCAGAGAGACGGCGTGTGGATATAACCTTGTGGTCGTCGGGGCTCGGAGGTTCAGAGGTCGAGCGCGACGTCCTTTGACCAGAAGATGGCGGTTCGATCCTCCGGTCCCTGGCGACGCGTCCTTGGCCAAGATGATTAAATCTCGATGGGCTGCCGCGGCGGCCGTGAACGCGTCGCCCTGATTGCGAGACCAGTCCGATAAAGAAAAGATAATTGTTCATTATTAACGGATGGCATGTGGCGATGAAGTCTCGACAGAGCCTTTGGCGCTCGGACTCTCCGGGGACATTTGTGATCGAGGGTCGTCTGGACGCTGGCGGGGGCCGATGAGGCTGATCGATTGGGGGCGGAGATGGGGTGATGGGGGGGTGGGGGGGTGCGTAGCGACGGTCGTATTTAAAAAGAGCCGGCAGCCGGATGATCGGCGGACGAGGTCGTGCTCATTAGATAGAGGCGACTCGGCGGATGTGAACAGATGACATCGTGATCGACAGCCGAACAATGACGGCAAGGAATTAAGAGTGAGCGTGTGAAGTATGAGAAATAAAATATAAGAGTGAAGTATAAAGAGCTTATAAAGACACACGGGTCCATTGACCACGTGTCCAGGGTGCGGAGGCTCTGCAGTGATGTCATCACTGGAGGTTTCAATTATCTCTCTCGCGTCGCCCTGACTCCCTTTTGTGTGTTTTAAGTCTCTTTTTTTTCCAGATGCTGACATTTCCCTCCCGTCCACCCGCCGCCCTCACTGAGCTCCCCCCTCCAGCCCGGTACTCCTCTCCTCTGCTCTGGCTCGACCGTATATTACACACTAATTACCTTCGCATTGAAAATGCAGAAGGTTATGTTTTGATCGCCGTGTATTTGTATGCGTGTGTGCGTGCGTGTTATTCGCATAAGTCCAAAAGTATTAAACCGAATCGCATGACATGTGGTGGGATGCTTGGTTATTATCCGGGGACCATTTGATTAGATTTTGGGATCGATCGGGTCAAAGGTCAAGGTCAAGGTCATGAAAAGGTCAACATTTTCTTTTTACCATAGCACGGTCAATTTTTATCCAATTGGCATGCAACTAATGCCAACATGTTCATAATCCAATGCCCAATCTTGTGATATGCGAAGGTATGCGCTCTACCGAGTGCCCGTTCTAGTTATGAGGATGTCTCACTCTGGGTGAATAAGGACAAAAACGGGATTTAGCTCTACGGAAAAAGAGGTGTTTTTTTATACGTTTTTAAAGCGGCATTACGCCATTTCTTGTGGCTTGATCATGTTTACCCAACCCTGAACCTGAACTTTGAAGAAAGGAAGCAAAAAACGCAAAAATTATAACATCTTAAAGTGATCAGAGGGTCAAATTGGACTCGATTGGCCGGATGAAATGATAATCTACAGATGAATCCCGGGTGCCGGTGGTAAACGTTCTCTTTCCGGTGCTGCGTGACCTGTGTGACCTTAGCATTGATGCTAACCAGGAGCATCCGCTCGTGGACGCGGTTTACCAACGCCACAGAAAAGCTCCGGGCCCTCGGAGAGTTGTACGACCGATTGAAGACACTGCAGCGAACATCAGGACATCGAAGGGGAATTTATTACTCGAAGTATCGGGCCATGAATCGGGCACGATGAGTCGTAATTCATTCATCCTGACCTCCGTGCTCATGTTAGCCTCACAGGAAGTGGTCGTGTAGTCGCCGTGATGTCACCCCATTAGTTTGTAAACTGACGTTTTTGGAAACCTTGATATATGGATGGGGTGTGGAGTTGAAGCTCAACCCGAAACGTTGAATAAGACATTTTGCACGCAGATGCTTTTATCTAACTGGGAAAAAAAATGTAAGTACCTTCAGGAGAGAACAGAGGAGGATCCCTCTCCAGGATGGACGGAACAATAGATGTCATGTGACCAGAAGGAATCATTACAGAGTAACAACACATTCAATGAGTATGACAGAGTGTATGAATAGTTGGTAGTAGGCATGGACCACGATCCAGACCTCCATGATCCATCAGGCAGATGCAGGTAGACAGGAGAAGGGGGCGGGGCATCAACAGGGCCATGGCATAGTTGATAGTAGGCACACGACTCACCAATGGCTTCCTTCAAAATCAATCAATACGGCGGGGGCCCCAGTTCTCCGGAGCCCTTTGGACCGCCTTGTCGTGTTCGCTCTTGAAGACGGACCCTTCAAAGGTCCGCAGGCAACTCAAGAAATTCACCGTTATTAATTCGGCGATGCCACAAAAAATGCGACGGGGAAGAGAAATTCAATAACTCGCCCATCTTCCCGCGTTACTAATAGGCTCGTCACTCGTAATTTGCTGATGCGACCATCGAGGGAAAGCTCCCCCCACCCCCCCACGTCCCTTCATGGGCTTCTGTTACTCATAAACATGGAGGACGATCCAGCCGGAGATCCCGTGACTAATTTCTACCGACAGCCCTGAACGCTCGGACGGAGGCCGCTCGGAGACGCCTCCGCTCCCCGACGGGAACATCTCAACCTGACGTCAGCGCCTCTGAGCTCAAAGCCTTTATGACAAGGGAACCGTTTAAGATGCTATCTGTGTCTCTCTCTCTCTCTCTCTTATTTGAGATCATCAATTAATTAGTGTGAATTGTTATTGTTTGTTGCCCCTGAATGAAATGATTGGCTCCCGGCGATCCACAAGCTGCTTGACAGCTGTTATTACTAACAATGGCCGTGTTGTTCATTTACTTTCAGAGAGTTCATTTTGGGGGAGTGGCTTTGGAGAGAGGCCTGATCAGACTCTGTGTTGCCGTGCCAACGTTCTCGCTAGTGCTGCTACTTTGGTCTTCAAAAGATTTTACAAACCTTTGCTGGGTTTCTCTCGCTTGCATACTTTAAAACATCTAGTTGACTCGCTCACTAGGTTTGTCCAATGTTGCTGACCTCAGCACTAATCACATCTGGAATAACAGTCAATTTAAAAAAAACACTCCAATAGCGTCCTGATGGCCCCTCTGGTTTAAACTGTGATATTATTCCTTCAAGAAAGAGTCAGTACAGAGATGATTCAACAGAAATGTCACACAGTTAGTGTACAATTGTCAAATAGACGTAATAAAACCCGAATTTTTAAAAATTGTTAAATACAGCACTTGGTAAGTTTCTTACCAGAGCAGTTTTCTTATTTTCTCATCAATAAAATATAAAATATATTGAGTTTTGCATTTAGTAATAAATTACATTCTCACAATGATCCCTCATTTGCTGCAATAATAAGCATTATCTGTTAATCTGATCATTATTTTATTTTTAATTCATTCATTTGGCCGATGAAATGAAAATAAACGCTCGTCACAGTTTTCTTGAGCTTATTTAGTTCAACAGTCAACAGAAAAACATACAAATGTGATAATCTCTCAGACTTCTTAAACTAAAGAAACCTCTTAATGCTTTTTACGATGTGTTTTGTCACAAGACTGAAAGATTTCTCAGACAATGACATGTTTGTACTCCGGAGATTATCAGTCATCAAGCCGCTTGCTTATTAAATATTGAATTATATCATATTTTTTATTTCCTTCACGCAACCGAATAAAGGGGTGACCTTCAAGTGTTCTGCGCTTTCCGTATTAAATACATGAACTCAGATGCGGTGGGTGGCATCCAGCAGCAAGAGTCGTGCTTAATGCCGACCTGGCAACAGATCCCGTCATCACACTCGACTCCCTATTAAAACCACTTCCTCCTCCTCGGACTGGCATGTTCAAGGTCACTGCAGGAAAAAAAGAAAAAAGAGAGAGTAACCTTGTCCAACGGAGCTGCGTGTGTCCCCAGAGCTCCCTGATTACACCATCAGGGTGGAGGAAGTTACTTTCAAACTGTAACCAATCACACACACGTGTCAGGAAAGAGGCTTTTCAAGCAGAACTATGTTGTGTATTCCTCCAGATTATGTATTAATGGTCCTATGATCAATATATCTATCAGTTATGTGTAAGTGTTTCTTTTTGTCTTTTTTTGGGTACTTCGTAATGTTTTCTCTACTAGAAAGGCAGAGGGTACTTCATCATGTTTTCTCTACCAAAAGGGCAGAGGATACTTCATCATGTTTTCTCTACTAAATGGGCAAAGGGTACTTCATGATGTTTTCTCTACTAGAAAGGCAGAGGGTACTTCATAATGTTTTCTCTACTAAAAGGGCAGAGGGTACTTCATCATGTTTTCTCTACTAAAAGGGCAGAGGGTACTTCATGATGTTTTCTCTACTAGAAAGGCAAAGGGTACTTCATCATGTTTTCTCGACTAAAAGGGCAAAGGGTACTTCATCATGTTTTCTCTACTTGATAGGCAGGGGGTACTTTATTATGTTTTCTCAACTAAAAGGGCAGGGGGTACTTCATCATGTTTTCTCTACTAAAAGGGCAGGGGGTACTTCATGTTTTCTCTACTAGAAAGGCAGAGGGTACTTCATCATGTTTTCTCTACTAGAAAGGCAAAGGGTACTTCATCATGTTTTCTCTACTAGAAGGGCAGAAGTTGTTTCTTTTTGTCTTTTTTTTGGGTAATTCATAATGTGTTCTCTACTTGATAGGCAGAGGGTACTTCATAATATTTTCTCTACTAGAAGGGCAAAGGTTACTTCATAATGTTTTCTCTACTAAAAGGGCAGAGGGTACTTCATCATGTTTTCTCTTCTAGAAGGGCAGAAGGTGTTTCTTTTTGTCTTTTTTGGGGTAATTCATAATGTGTTCTCTTCTTGATAGGCAGAGGGTACTTCATAATATTTTCTCTAGTGGAAGGGCAAAGGGTACTTCATCCTGTTTTCTTTTCTGGCATTCTTATGGGCACTTCATAGTGTTTTCTCTACTGGCATTCTCATGGGCACGTCATAGTGTTTTCTCTACTTGAAGGGCAGAAGGTGTTTCTTTTTGTCTTTTTTTGGGGTACTTCATAATATTTTCTCTACTGGAAGGGCAAAGGGTACTTTGCCATGTTTTCTTTACTGGCATTCTTAAGGTTACTTCATAGTGTTTTCTCTACTGGCATTCTTAAGGGCGCCTTATCCCGCCTTCTTTGCAGCAAAAGCACCCAATAGAGCACTTTACTACACGTCTCACAGAGCGGGTAGCTTTGAAACGGAGACACTCCCATAAAGAGCGCCACTTCCAACTTACTTCCAGCTGACGGCTTAATGAGGGAAGACGACTCCGTCTGCATGTCGGCCCAAACTACGGGAGGCTGTTCTGTACACTTCAGCACAAACCTCAGCCAATCAACACTCTTGCTCTATAGGGATTCGCCCTAAACGACAAACACATTCACAACCATCAGCGTTCGAAAATAAATAGTCGAGTCTTTTTAAGACCTTGAATAAACAATTTAACTTTAATTAA
Source organism: Pseudoliparis swirei (assembly GCF_029220125.1). NCBI lineage: Eukaryota > Metazoa > Chordata > Actinopteri > Perciformes > Liparidae > Pseudoliparis > Pseudoliparis swirei. The sequence continues at coordinate 31,388,708 of NC_079391.1, read as the reverse complement.
TCTTTCGTTACTTTTTGCCATGGTGGTTGTATATAAACTTTTTCTTAGAATGTCCATACAGAAGTTGTTTTTCGTATCGTACAATTATTTGGTTCACATCCAGGCTGCTCACATAAACTATAAGATAGAACTTTACTCACAAATAAAAATGTATTTCCTGTGGATATGAAATCAATTTAAGAATGGTTGCAAGTTCCAATCTTGTATTTTTGAATGTTGGTGGTGGGGTCATCCTTTTGTTTACATGTTAGGCCTTTAGTGGCTTTAAGTGTATGATTACCTAAATGTGATGCAAGCTTCTTCTTTTTTTACAGTATTGCAACACAAGTTGACGTGTGAGAGTTTTCGGTGTTTTACACTTTCACTTAAACTGTTTAACTTTATAACTTTTATCTGATTAACTTTTTGTTCAACTTTAACAGATGTGGGAGAGACAGAATTTCCCATCAAAACATCACAAAATCTGTCAACAACAAATGTCAACAACATGGCATGTGTGATAACAGGTTTGTAAAAATATAATTGTAAAAACAAAACAAAGAAGAAGAAAAAAGTGTTTGCATTTTGTGTGAAAAGTAATTATTAGGAGGGAAGGCAGTTATAATGGTGTGATGTAAATGTAACGTGGAGTCGTCATCGGCTGCAGATTGCTTTGGAGCATGTTTTGCAACCCAAAAAAAAGAAGAAGAAGAAAGAAGAAGAAAAAAGCTCTCTGAACAGCTGGCGGCTCGTGCGCGCACCGCCCGGCGCCCGGCAGCTCCCCAGCTGATAAGCGCTCTGGCGGAGGTAGGGCTGTATTCAAAGAGGGCAGAGGCTCGTCATAATAACCTCTACGCAACCAAGAGAGCCGTACACTTAGTGGATAGAGACGCCGTCCTGGTGATCTGGAGCATTCACAACTATCTCGCCGCGCTATGCGCCCCGTTGAGATCAGGCGCGCGGCAGCAGCAGCCGAGCGCACATGGTCACCGAGCACAGAATAACTGTGGGAGGAAGAGAAAAAAAGAAAAGAAAAGTTTACAACCAGAAGAATAACAGGAAGCTACAATGTCGACCTCGCGGAGGGCGTCCGCTGTGGCTCGGGCGAAGATACCTCCGCATCTGGAACAGTCGGAAACCAGGTTTTGCGCACAAGAACTGGGAATCAACCCCGCGGGCAACGCCACGTTTCACGGGAGGGACAGATCGCCAGAGGACGACAACAACCGCACAGATGTTCCGACCGTTCACCTCCACCCGTACCTGTCTCACCCCCGGATGTCGGTGCGGATGTCGGTGTACAGCACCGGGATCCGTCCGGTCCTCACGCGCGCCCACGTACAAGGACGCGTGTACAACTTTCTGGAAAGGCCGTCTGGCTGGAAATGCTTCGTGTATCACTTCACCGTGTGAGTGTTGCTCTTATCTCTCTCTCTCTATTGTATTTATTTCCATAGTCATCCATTTCCCCTGGGGGGGTTTTCGAGAGTGTACTTGCAACTCTTAAGATCCTAATTAAACCGGGAGTTAATTGCCCATGTGTTCTTTGGAAGAAGATCTCGCTACAAAGAAGTGTTAATATGGGAGTTTGAGAAAGATGCTGCACAGAAGGACTGGAGGTCCCTGCAGGAATATTATAACATATATATAAATAAGTCTAGCAAATAAAAAAATACCACATAATTCACCACAGACAAGAGAAAATCCTAAAGGATTATTACCTTCGCATTGAAAATGCCGGAAGGTTATGTTTTGATCGCCGTGTATTTATTTATTTATTTTGTATGTATGCGTATTATTCGCAAAACTAAAAAAATATTGAACCGAATCGCATGAAATTTGGTGGGAGGGATGATTGTTTATTATCCGGGGACCAGTTGATTAGATTTTGGAATCGATCGGGTCAAAGGTCAAGGTCAAAGGTGATGAACAGGTCAAATCTTCTTGAATCACATGGAATTTGGTGGGATGATTTGTTATTATCCGGGGACCATTTGATTAGATTTTGGGATGAATCGGGTCAAAGGTCAAGGTCAAGGTCCTGGAAAGGTCAACATCTTTTTTTTACCATAGCACGATACATTTTTGTCCAATTGGCATGCAACTAATGCCAACATGTTCATAATTCAATGCCCAATCTTGTGATATGCGAAGGTATGCGCTCTACCGAGTGCCCGTTCTAGTTATTAAGAGGTTTCATTTTGGGAGACTTGTTTTTCCTCAGCATCACTGAGCACTTTAAGGACAACAACACAGACAGGTGTGTGTGAGAGTGTACCTGGTTTCATTAATAATACAGCTGTGATGAACACGGATCCCGCTGTGATCCAGCGTGGGATGGATCGTATACCTGCCGGAGCTGCAATGTCCCCGAGACGTCACATCACGGCTCCAAAGGTTTCATTTCACGGTATCGCCCACATCCCCTGATCCAAAATGGACCGTTCAAGGCTGAGGTTTAGGAATGTGGGATATGATCCTCCGGCTCCCACTCCCTCCCTCCCTCCCTCCCTCACTCCCTCCTCCCCCATGTGTGCAGTGTCTGTCCCAACTTGCAGTAACACTGATAGCAGGGCAGCTAAACTTGGCGTGTGTGTGTTCTGTGGAGGTGGTAGCCCCCCCCCCCCCCCCCACAGTGTTGGAACGCGGCCTGTCGGAGCAGGTACCGTTGGAGTCCCGGTGAGTCGGACACGGTGCAACTCTAAACACATCGGGGGGCGTTACCGGGAATAAACCGAATCAAAAGGAAAATCCTCGTTCCGGCATTTAACATTTTTCAAATGTGTGCGAGCTGAGGCTCCTTGACCTTCCTGTCACGGCTCAGGTTGCACAAAAATGACAGGAAACGTCCACAAAGTGCTACTTGAAATACAAAATCAATATGGTTTTTTTTGTCGAAAGCCGCATTGTCAGTGGAACATTCCTCCTCTTCGTTCGGCTGCTGGAACATGAAGACGTTCAGGTGGAAACCGCCCCCGCCCCCCCCCCCCTGAAGAGGAGATGGGGGCGGCTCCTCCCTACTAACTATTGAGCCGGGTCATCGAATCTTCGGGTTCAGTTCGGTTCCTCGTTCTCTGCGAGTGTTTTCGTGGGAGAACCGCAGCGGAGAACACGCACGGCCTTATCACTGTGCCAGAACTCCAACGTCAGAGTGACCCGCGTCATTATCAGAGTGCGTGTGTTTGCGTATGTGTGTGTGTGTGTGTGTGTGTGTGTGTGGGTGGTGATACAGCATGCCTGGCCGGGACTCAGCTCTGTTTCAATGGGATTAGAAGGGAAAGCAACCGCCCGCACCACTGGAATTGATCACGGCATAGCTTTAGCTTGGATCAATTAATAAAGTAGATGTGCCACGCGGCCGCCGGCTGTCTGTCTGCAGCGCGAGTCGATCAGGAGGAAACTCAAAGTTCTAGAAACTCGGCTCCATGACACTGAACCAGAAGCATCTGTCAAACAGCATCAAGTTGAGGGAACATCTGACACGAGTCCTTGAATGATTTAACAAACCAGCAAAAAGTTCACCTGTTGTTGCTCTTGTCTCTTTCTTTTCACTCGAGCTGTTTTACATTCCATCCTATAAACTCAGGGGAGGAAAATTCATCTTTTATAATTAAACTCTTTTACAAAAAATTGGAGCACATCGTCAAGGTCGCTCAGCTGTTTGACCTCACGCGGGCCTCAAATCCTCTTTCATATAAACCGTGTGCTCAGTATGTGTGTGTGTGTGTGTGTGTGTGCTGGTCCGGTTTGTGTTTTGACTTCACACACAAAAAAAGTGACGCAAATCAAGTGTGACCGCCTGTCCGAACGGGACGCTTGATGCTAACGGGCAGCGACGCGGCTAAACCCCCCCCCCCGGTACGTCTCTGCCCATCAAAAATGGATGAGAGCAATGATTTGATTTATTTTTTGTTGTTGTTTGTAAAGAGTTCAGTGGCGCACGTGTAGCCGAGCCCACCTGAGGAAAAAGGAAGTGAAAAATATAATAGTGCAGTTACCGAAGAGACGGACTGACGGATCCAAAGCGAAGGCCGAACCGTGTGTGTGTGCCGCATGCTGAGTGTGTGTACGCTCCGGGGAAAAAAAGAATTACAGCCGACAAATTACAGCCATTAGCATATCGGAGTGTTTGGTTCGGGGAGAAACGTCGACATTGCTTTCTATTTCTTTTGATCCATTTTGAAAGCCGCCGCCTCGCCTGTCACGTATTGGACGGTAATAAGATCGGGTAAATTGCACCAGCGTTGTTAGCTTTTTTGTTTTCGCGCCCAAATGTTCCCGTCTCTCCTTAATGGACAAATTTGCTCCAATTTAGTTGTTTTGGTGTCGTGAGCTTCTTCGTGTGTTTCAGAGGAGAGCAGAAGCTCCGTTAGCTGGGTCTCTCCGCCGTCTTTTATCTGTGTTGACGTGTCGTGTGCACGGTTTGTGTGTGTGTGCGTGTGTGCGTGTGTTACTTTAAAGTGTGGTATTTGGATTCCTGGCCAGTCTTCAATAAACCCAGGCTGGAGAACGCAGCGATAAGAGCCTCCGTGGTGCAAACACTGACTGGAAACTCCCTCTCCACATAGTTTCCATCAAGTGTGTTCATATCAGAGTGAGACGGCGGTCCGTCCTCTTATTTTATTTTTTATGAACAATAATATGAAAAGAAAAACTTCCAACAGACACTGTGCGGTGTTCCCGAAATACGCCACTTCCTTATTGGGCGTCTTCCATGCCACACAGTGCACAGTGTAAAGCACGGGTGTCAAACACAAGACCCGCGGGCCGATTCTGGCCCGCCACATCATTTTATGTGGCCCCCTGAAGGTTTGAAAGAAAATTTGATCACCTTAAATATCATGGGCTTTTATTTTGAAGGTTTCAAATTAAATTGATTTAGGTTATAATATTAGAGAAATGTTCTTATTTAAAATAATTTTACACTCAAATAAACAATAATCCAATATTTCAGTTACACCGGCCCTTTAAGATGTGGCCCAAGGTGAACATGAGTTTGACACCCCTTGAGTAAATTAATGATAAAGTATTACATCCCACAATATCACGTGTAATCCACTAAAAAGTGACGCGCTCTACTCGGGGAGGAGCGTGGCTCGAAAAAACACCGGGACTTTCCCCCAGGAGACCGCTGTCCGTGTCCCGTGACTTGATTTTATTCCTGGCGTAATTCCGTGCCTCGTTAACACAACTTTTCCACACACATCCTTATAATACATCATTTAAACTACTGTTGGAACTATTTATTTGATATTAGTATTTATTAGTTATTTTATTGACAAGTATTGTTTAATCATTCAGATTGTTTGGTTATTTAGATGTTGTGATATATTAGAATAGCTTCTTTTTTTGTGATAGTTTTTAGTTTAGTTTAATTCATTCTTGTTGTTGTTGTTGAGATATTTACTTACTTTGTTCCAATTTCACTCTTACAATAGTTTTTAGTTTAGTTCAATTTGTTGTCGTTGTTGTCTCGATATATTTAGTCTTTTGGTTGTTCACTTGTTCTTTAATTGGGTAACAATGTGGGCACCTGTGATTATATGTAGGAGTAGGTAAGTACAGGACCAGCATGCACCTGGGTAGGCCTGTTTTTTGTTTTACCAGCGCAGGAGAGGCATCATTAAGTGTTCATTTGCTTCTTTTGTTGGTTTGCTTGTTTTATTTAGTTTAAATAATTTATCCGAAAAACGGAACCCTGAATGGACAAAACGTTCTTTTGGCTGCGTGAACCACAAACCCCGTCAGGGGTAATTTGATTTATGTTAGTTTTGGATTTATTGGAAAAATGGCCACTACTACATCATTGAAAAAGACAATCTCTCGTGTGTCAATAATTTTCGATTGTGTGCCTCTCTGAAAAAAAATTAGCATGCACCGAGTTTCTAAATGAACACTGGCGTTGCAGTTCTATCCAAATAGAGAGCCATAACTTTCGATGCCTTCATGTTATTTTTTCTCCCCCTTTTGAGCCAATCATGAGAAGATCTTTCCGGCTAACGAATTCAGACGGCGTCGCGTGAATCCATCCCGAGGCTTCGCCCGCCGCATCTCCTGCCAACTGTAAATGGAAAGTGAATCAGTTTGCCCTTTGCCCTCGATGCCAACCGGCTCCCAAAGTCTCGCGCATATTCATTATTCATTAATTTTCTCATTTAGCTCGCTCACAGACAAATGAGGTGGCACTCAACCCGCCCAACTTCTACCGGGATGGCGAAGACGATACGCGGCGGCGACCGGGGTAAAAATGGAAGCTGAGGCTATGCGTATGTACGTGGTCATGAGTTTGAGACGGGCTCATCACCTTCAGTATATTGCACCCATCATGTGTCTTTTATGAACATCGGTGATAAATAACCACTGAGTTTTTATTAGGGTGTCACGAAAGCACCGTACGCAGCTGCGTGGTCGTAAAAAAACAAAAAGGCTGCTCTTTAATAGAAAACAGATTGCAGAGATACTTTGCTGGCAAAGAGCTCAAGAGTCAGTAACTCAAGGCCGCGTAGCAGAGAGTGACTTCTTATTTTTTGGGAGGGGGATAAAGTGTCACAGCAGCTTGAAGCCTGGTCTCAGAGAAAATAAAATATCTTTCTCTGAAGTAGGTTAAGGATTTACAGACGTCTCATTGTTGCTGCAGTCTGAATACTTATGACCTTGATGGAGGGGTTAAGGAAAATGTGAAGAGCAATTCTGTGTTTGTTGATTGCGCGTGTGCTCATTATTTGACAAGTCTATCATGTGCGTTGCATTCATATGGAGGAGTTCAATATTTCCTCCAGAGAGCCGTCCTTGAGCGTTTGCTCAAAATCAGTCAGGATAAATTTGTTATGTCAAAAATATGAAGTCAAGTTTTCCCGTCTTGAATTCTTCAGAGTCGTTAAGAAGCTCAGATTGGAATTTGACGCCGACGTTGACTGCTGTTCAAATCAAAAGGCTGAAATGTTGACATGAATATTATATGAAAGTGTATCGAGGAGATTTGTGTCAAACAAGAAGCCGGTTCAGACATTTCTTATCTGATTAGATTGTGTACGAATCGTAACAGAAAGGAAATAAGAGCTCCCACCAACATATAACTTATAATTATGACACTCGGGGTTGCATTTCACGGAAAAAAGCTGACGAAAAATAATAATTTGCAACTGCAAACTCCTTCAGTTCAGACTCCAGCGGGGGGGCCTCCGGCTTTCAACGCACAGTAAAATAAGAGGTTTTTCTCTAGGGCCTCCGGTACTCGGAAAAACACTTTTTTTTGTCCACGGGTAACAGGAAAATCGGAAAACAAAAAGAAAGTTCCTCGTTGGAACTTTATTCCAAAATAATGTCTGATCTGCTTTGTGCCCTGCAGGTTCCTCATAGTTCTGGCCTGCCTCATCCTCAGCGTTTTGTCCACCATCGACCAGTACCAGGCCCTGGCTCACACCACGCTCTTCTGGGTGGTGAGTATTGAATTTGATTAAATAAATAAATAATTCCTGGGATTAACCACTAATGAATACGTTTTGTCTCCATTGGCGGGATCTACCTCTAGCGGAAGTTTTAATTAAAAGCTAACGTTTGATTAAATCCCAATTAGACCGTCCTAACCTCCGAGGGAGAGCCGTGTTTGGGGGTCAAATGAAGATCAAAAGGAGGCGACGGCGTCTCAAAAAATTAAACTTGCCTATCAGGAGGTTTCTAAAAGAAGTCTGAATGTATGGAAGTCTGATTTATAACCTTTTATGGTTTTAATCTCTCGTTTCAATTCTTCTTCTCTACAGCATGACGTTCATTCAGTAAATGATGGTATGCATACATTTATCAGTTTCTGCATTTACAAATAAAACAGAAAAGAGCTCTTATGAGTGTACACATTAATTAGATAACGTTCATATATACATGTGGACATTAATCACAACATTTTCTCTTTCTTAAAGGGCACATGAAGCTCAAATCTAGCAGTAGCATCTTATCACAATACATTTTACAAGTTCATTAAAAAATAAAGTCACTAAACACGTCGTCAAAGCCCAAATAAAACACAAAGTAATTTGGTCCTGTTTCAGCTAGGAAAAATACTTATGAACACATTATCCTTCAGTACACAGACGTTATGTTGAGAGATTTACATCTACTTCCGGTCTTGCGGGAAGACCTTCAAAGTAAAAGGACCCAGAACATACAAAAGGCTTGCGAGAGACAGTCACCATATTAACAGAACCGTTTCAGAGTCCTTTACAGAATGTTATTTTTCGCACATGGCGCCGCCCTCTTGTGTCACATCCGGTTGCCGAAAGAAACCAAGATGGCGACGGCCAAAAGGCAGAACGTGAGGCTTCACTTACTTCAGTCCACAAAGAAACTGGGGGGGGGGGGGGGGGGCCGACCCCACGGTGACCCCCACCTCTTATATCTACAGTCTGTACTAGTCCGACTGGAGACGTCATCGCGCTGATACGAGTAGAAGGCGTCTTTGTGAAATTAATTACGCAGTGATTATCGATGGGCTGCACAGCTCGCCTGGTCCCAAGCAAACAGGACAATTAGTTTACTTCATTCAAAAGACGTGTTTTGTATGCTGCTCTCTCACAACTGCAGTCTGCAGAGCTCTGTTGTGGGGCAGAAACCAGGGTTATATAAAGGTGGCCAGAGTGACTCGACTAATATGATAGCTTTTCTTCATTTCTTTTAAGACTCTCAAGGTCTCTCTTTTCCCTTCACAGACATCAGCAAGATATGTTCCAATAACTCTATGTTAAGTCATGTAGTGTGAAGCAATAAAAGACTGAAATCTGTATCTAATACTTGCAACAACTATGGAGAGTTAAAGAAAAACTTGCTTTATCACCATCTCTGGGACTTGGTGGTACACCCCCATGGAGATTAAATGGATTAGCGAAGCACTTAGATGGACACAACATTGTGTGTTCCTGCACGTTTAGACTCGCTTTGTGGCGCATTAAAACACAAATCTGCTCATATCCAACTAATTAAATTGACGACACCAAGTTTATACCTCGCTTTCTTGCAAAAATCTTCACACCTTTACACGCTTAATGTGTTTCTATTATCGATGGATATGCGAAGCTCCGGGAGAAGGTAATAAAATAAAGCGGCCAGTAAAAGAGGAGACAAAGAATAAGAATGTAGAAATCAACCAAATAAAGGGCGTGTAGATATTTTACGAGATTGCACGAAATTTTTACTTTTATTGTGTGAGACCTTTCGGGTGCGTTTGGGCAAGAACCATTTTGAGTATAAACACAGGGTGTGTTTGATGATCCAGTCCAATGGTATGTGAACATGATTTGAAACCGTCTAAATCTTTACGTTATCTGAATCCTTTCTTGTACAAGCACTGTTGGCGTGCGATACAGCCTGTAGTCTTGTTCCCCTGATCTTTGCTTTGACTTTCACCATCTGCTCAGCGATGGGTTTTTTTCCTTGTTTTTTTTTCGGGCCCGATTCCGATCTTCCGATCGTTTTTGTTCCCTTTTTGCCACAGATCAATGCGGTCGATGAGGCGTTGGGGTCATTACGAACTTCTTTGAAATGACACAAAAGTTGGTTAACCTTTAAAGAAAAGGATGAACTAGAGCGTAAACGGTTGGAGGAATCAAAGTTGGGAGAAAAAACAACAAATATCAATATTTGTCATTTAAAAAGCCATTTCATGTGTTGTTCGACCTAACCGCCACACTTTAGGTTGGACGACATCGACATTCCAAACAATTTTGGGGCATCCCGCTGGCCTGAAGAGGACAACAGCTCCTCCTCTACGTTTAATAGTAAATGGGGAAAAGTTAACCGGCTGCTGAGAGCAGGACGTGTTTGGGGCGATAGGTGAGTCACTTCGAGCTCCGACAAAGGAAAACCTCATGAAAAGGATAAGAAGAGCTTGAGGATTTTCTTATAAGAATATGCGGTGTGTAGACAAATTCACCTTGGCCCCGGGGTCATGGCGCTTCATCGCGGCCTCAAACCCTACACGTCCATTGTTGGATTCGAAGAGGCTCCGGTGTACGAATCCCGCCTGTAACAATGGAGAAAAAGTGTGATATTTTGTCGATAAATCTCGAGTTTGATGGCCACCCATGAGAAATGTAATCCTCTTATTCTTCCCCTTCAACACGGATAATGAATAATTAATATTTACCACGCCACCTAAACCCACCAAAATCTCAAACATTCATCTTTTCCATCCTCCGTCCCTACGGGACGTCCTTTTTTTCCCGCTTTCTAGTTCAGAGCTTTGCCATGACCCCGCCACTCTTTCTTTATCTCCTCCTCCAGCACAGAAGCATCTTCTTTTGTGTTACCGCTTTCTTCCAGCACACTCGAGGTCAACAGAGACCACTCTGTTCTTTACTGGGAGACGCAGCGTGTTTGGGGCCAGATGCTCAGCAGGTTTGCCCGAAAACATCCACGTTCCCCAAAAAAGGTCTTGTTTGTTTGGTTTCTTAGGAAACTGATTCTGGCAACACAGCTTGTTTTTAGTTGCCATTTGAGAGAAAAGGTTCTAAGGTGGTGGAACGACGAGGGGTCCAGAATGAAGGGAGGGATGAAATGAAGGTTGAATGGGGACTGACGATGGGTTTAGGTGGAGGGAGTCTCAGCGTGGAGACGATGACGGGATGAGGTCTCCTGGTCTTATCCACCCCCCTTGAGGTTCCTGAGAGACGAGGAGGCGAGGAGTTGAGGCAACCAGCGTGTTGCACCGTGTTTGGGGCCAGATGCCCGAAAACATCCACATTCCCAAAAAGGTCTCGTTTGTTTGGCTTCTTTGGATCCTAGAAAACATGTGTAGAAACCTGGAAACAAATCCTGGCATTGCAACCTGTATATAGTTGCCGTGTGACAGAGAAGTGACAATGCAATGCAAACGGCTGCATAGGCTGTGGATGGAGGAACGCCGAGGGGTCCAGAATGAAGGGAGGGATGGGGATTGACGAGGGAGTCTCGATAACTGGATGAGGTCTCCTGGTCTTATTGACCCCACTTGAGGTTCCTGAGAGACGAGGAGGCGAAGGAAAGATTAGAGCAGGGGTCGGAAACCGATGGCTCGCGAGCCATATATGGTTCTTCCGGTGACGGCATATGGCTCCCAGACAATTTTGAGTTAAAAAAATAAAAAATAGCTCTGCCCGCTCCCCTGTAATTTTCTCTATCGCGCCAGATTACAGCAGAAGTAATGTAAGGTCCCTTTTCTTAAAGACGTCTTTGTTCTTTTATTAAACTAAACAGCCGTCTGTTATTGATCGTCTCTACACAACAGCATGTCATTTCTGTCTCTACGTGTCGCGTTAACACTTCTCGGCTCGCCGTCTCGCGCGCCGCAGAGCTCCGATGCCGGCGTGTGCGCGCATCGGGGCGGAGCAAAGAAAAAGTCACCTGCACCCCCCCCCCCCCCCCCCTTGTAGCATCATGCAGCACCAAGAAGTACTATATGGCTCTCAATGAAATATATTTAGAAATATTTGTCTTTTATAGCTCTCCCAATCAAAAAGGTTCCTGACCCCTGGATTAGACGGTTGAGGAATGTGACAACCCAGAGAATATGGAAGAGAAGGTTTGGTTCGAGGTAGATGGGCGAGAATGAGTATCGGCGTTCTGTTTCTCAACTCGTGGTGACACAGTTGAGTTTCAAACCTCGAACCTGGAGGAACGTAGACGGAGCCTAATGGAGAGAGACCACCTGCCTCCATGATGCATCATCAACAGACAGACGGTTGTTGTTGTTCTGGGTACTTTTAAGATTTCTCTTTCAACGTTGGCCTAAACGGTTTCTGTAGAAACATCCGTCGGTGACGCGATCTCGACCGTCCTTTTCCGGGACCTCGCGGCCTTCTGTTTTGGGGTTAGGAAGGATTCAATTGTCACGGCTCACATTTTAAGCAAACGCAGACAAATTTGTGTCACACGGTTCAAACTCTCTGCAACGAGCCAGTAAGTGGACTCAGGAGTCCGAGGTCAACGTCAAGTGTGCGACAACAATGGTCTGGATTCTCCTCTACGCCCCGTTTCTGCTCGCCTCCCTGTTTGTTAATGCATCGCTCAGTTTGAATCGACAATTTTGTTTTTCAACCTTGAGGTGGAAATCCTCTTGAGAATAAATTAAGGAACATAACGTTTTACATATTCTCTTTGAAGAACACAATTCATCATTTTGTGAATGCATTTTCCTAGCCATTTCATATTCACGGAAGTTCTGAGCTTTGCCTCTGAAGAAGAAGAAGAAGAAGACGCCTCCAATAATTTAAAGCTGAAAATATCACCTGCTGCGCAACAAGAAGAAGAAAAAGACGAAGAAGACGCCTCCAATAACTCCAAGATGAAAACATGCCCTGCTGCGCATGCTCTTCGTTTCCATCAGTCACTTCAAGGGGATCACGGCGCCACCAAAATAAATCCACGCGACGCCAGCGTCTCACTTTCAGGCGGCTTTGTCTCTAAAATTAGCGCCAATGATTAAGAGGCAGCGGAGGTAATTCCATTCGCGTCTCGCACCGCACTTCATTAGTTAACACTTGTCGGTGTTAATTGTGCGCTGTAATTGATTTTCTTCTCATTTATTTGTCCTCGGGGGGGGGGGGCGGTGGAGGAATGGAAATGGAGCAGCTTTAATTGAGACGCGTTAATTGTGTAAGCTCGGGCTGATGCGGTAACGGCTTGTTTCAGTTGATTGAATAGGAAAGAGGCACGAGGAATATCAGCGCTGCAATCAGCCCGTTAGCTTAGTTTAGCACGAAGACTAGAAACGTGGGGGGGGGGGGGGGATAGCTGATGGCTAAATGTGACAAGCTCCGCCCCCAAGCACCTCTGAAAGTCACTAATTTAGACACTTTGTCGTACTAAAGTGTGCGGGTCTTCTGGTTTTGGGGGGTTGTGGTTATTTCCTTGTGTTTACTGTCGAGATGGGAGCGTGTTATCTATCGCTCGCTTTCACTTCCAGCGTGGAGCTCAGCGGGTACGGGGGGGGGGGGGTTGTCTTTCAAAAACGCAATCCCCGGCTCGGCGTGTCGGAGGAGTCGTTTCCCCCGGGAGATTCACAGCATCCACAAGATGCTTTTCGTGGGTTAAAAGCAGAGGTCAATCTCAAGCGTGTGTGTGTGTGTGTGGGGTGGATTATGGGGGAAGTCAAATATCAACACTTTACTGGGAAGAAATTGTGGGGGCGACTATTGGTGCTTTCACACAAATATTTACACAATAAGATCTGATAGATAATCGTGAGTAATATGGCTTTAATGACAAACAGAACAGAACAATTACTGTACATTTTTGTTCTTGTAACCAGGAAAAGACGACCCTTATGCCGTAATACGATATCACACTCTGGATATCTGTATGCATATGTCTATTTTACCGAGTCTTTTTCCCCCAAAATGTTGAACTATTCCTCAAAGTAAACACACGGGATTAAAAAAAATAGATAAAGATCATCAAACTGTGAGTCAAGGTGACAAAACCAAATGTTTCGTTCTCCTCTCGGGTTCCAAGCAACGGAAATGGAGAATGAATCGATGGGCTGGTACAAACAGTGATTGATAATCAATAATCCTTATTGAATTAGATGGAGAAGGTGCACTTGGAGAAAAAAAAGTGTTTTTGTAAAAGAAGTTGTTCATCTACTCTTCTCTGTCCCGAGCAGCTGGTCAGGTGTTGCATTCAATGACACGCATTAACGTCCGACGGCCTTCTGGCTCATTTGTGTTTTTCCCTGCTTTCTGTCTGGCAGGAGATCGTCCTTGTGGTGTTCTTCGGCGTGGAATATTTTGTCCGCCTTTGGTCAGCCGGCTGCCGCAGTAAATACGTCGGCATCTGTGGCCGGCTGCGCTTTGCCAGGAAGCCAATATCCATTATAGGTGGGAACACACACACACACACACACAGTATTTAAACAATATCTGTAATACATCCCGAGCTGCGTCCCCTAAATGAGACACCTTAGACAAATTCAGTATGAAATTAAAACTGTCACTGCAATATTTCTCTCTACCTTCATCTTTATATTCTTGAAATTGGATCCTCGAGGTTTAAAATAAATAAAAAATGCAGCAATGACTGTTAGCATTCCCATAATTTGTAACTCCTTCCACCTCCACTGAGAATCACTTGTTAACACAAAAAACAATGATCATTTCCTCACGGAGCACTTTTCATACACGCTCTTTGGAGGTTTCTTGTTCTGCTGAACCTCTGCATGTTTATGTCATATTAATACTTATTCATCATTTTGTCTACGCAGATCTGATTGTGGTTGTTGCCTCCATCATTGTGCTGTCGGTGGGCTCCAAGGGCCAGGTGTTCGCCACCTCCGCCGTTCGGTAAGAAGTTTATTATAATATAATATACATAATATATAGGTTTAGCAAAACTGGGTTTAAATCCATATTTTAAACTCTTTTGCACCAAAAAAGTGTTTTATACATCAAAATGAAATACTTGCATCAATATGTATTGCTAACACAAACAGAAATACATTTAAAAAATGTTTAAATAAACTAAACGTAGTTTCCCAGCTAGCTAGCTAAAGCGCTAATTTTTCCTCATTTAGGAAAAATGTGGTTATTGAATTAATGACGCAATATGGCCCAATAATAGAAGATTAATTTTTTTTAAATAAACAGACGCATTTTTTCATTGTTAGGAAACAAAAGAAATATCCGGCCTGTTGGTCCGGACTTCCTGTTCGGCTTCACAACTTTTTATTTATCATTAAAGCATTAAAAAGTTAAACCTGCTCAAGTGTCACATTTTTTAATTGTTCTACGTTCATAATCTAGGAGTGAAGAGTAAACTGGTTTTAATTGACGAGAGCATGAGAGACAAAAAGTATTACGACTTTATACAGTTTCGGGGAGCCCAGCGCAGCAGCCTCCCCAAGGTCCTAGTGCCCGAAAAATTTGAAAGGGGAGAAAACATACAAACCAGAACCCACGCACATATGTAGCACACAAAAAAACACAAAAATCACACACACAAATGTTTTTAACGCCAATAATGCCAAATTATTTGAAGCCCCCTTAAGAGATTGTAATAACTTTAATTTCAAGTTTCCTAGTTTAGTGTGTCTGGGCCACTCCGGCACAGGGCTCTGACTCCACCCCCTTTGGGATGACTCGGCCAGCTGTGACCTCACTCCACACACTCGACCTTTGCCCTCAAAATGCTAGTGTCCGCACATATTATCTGATCCGGACACAATGTGTCGGCCTTTAAACTCTTTTGTGTCCCCCCGCCCTCTCAGAGGGATCCGCTTCCTCCAGATCCTGAGGATGCTCCACGTCGACCGGCAGGGCGGCACCTGGCGCCTCCTCGGCTCCGTCGTCTTCATCCACCGGCAGGTACTCGAGATTCGATTGAAGGCGTCGGATAGCGGTGGGGAGAGGGGGGGGGGCTTTAGGATGTCACAAAAGGACTCATCTGTCACCATGGATACAGGTCCATTCTCCCCATAGACGGTCAAGCAATCTTTATGTTGCACATCTCTGCAGATGGATAAACGTCCCACGAGCAATCACAGGGTGTAATAAAATAGATGGTGCATTCATGCAAAGGTGCATTATGCGTATAATGCCGCAACGGGGGGAATTAAACGGCAGGACGGCAAAATAAAACACGCATATAGGCGGTTATGGTGAGGGGATGGATACAATTGTATTTTAAAATGCAGCTCTCTCATATTTTCTAATATTTTATTGTGAATTTAAAGGACATGTGAGGGAGACACGTAACATCCAGTTGTACTATTGTACATTTAGGGGTCGTTTATGACCAATATACCGACAAAGATTGTCAAATTCATATTAATTGGGGAGAATTCTTGAGGGTTGAAGTTCTGCTGCACACATAATGGATTATGATTTTATCAGGAAAATCTCATTGAGATTTTTTAAATCTTTTTTTTTGCGAGGAAGTCGTCCTCCAGATGGCAACGAGCCGAAAACGACACGGAAAAACACAGAAAACAAAATGGCATCAAAAAAATTAAAAACAATATAAAACCATAGGAAAATGACATTAAAATAGGGGGCGGGGCTAAAACCCAACCAGCTAATTACATCAATCAAAGAGTGAAATTAGTTTTTTAACATCGTCCGTGCTTATTGAATCATTTGTTGCTCTCCTGAAGGTTTCTTCCCTTTTTTTCCCCCTGAAGGGTTATTTGGGAGTTTTTCCTGGTCCGATGTGAGGTTTTGGGGCAGGGATGTCTATGTGTACAGATTGTAAAGCACTCCGAGACAAATTGGTAATTTGTGAAATTGGGCTATCCAAATGAACTGAATTGAATTGAATTTGAAACGCCAACACGAGACGTCACAAAAAAACTTTTTCCAACGCTTTCGCCAAAAAGCGAGGAGACAGAACATAATTAGTCTTTGAAAAAAATGAAGACCGCGAGTGCGGCCGGACTTTTGGGAAATTGGTCCCGATCGGGCATCAGGTGGCGTCGAGGAAGCTTCTCCGTCTCGTCAGCCTCTTTCCCGCCAAGCGTGGAGCTGCAGCCCCTCCGGCGTTTAACAGCCGGACGGTTCAAAGTCGACGGAGTTTCAGTCGCTTCAGTCGGCGGCCATTTATTTTCTCCCCGCCGTTGAAACACACGGCGAGCAGCATTCTGACGCTCGTGGCTCGTAAACACAGAATTTGCTCACAGTTGCTTCTGGAATTAATTCTAATTCATAGTGATCTAGCGCCCGTCTGAATTCAACCACTTCCCCCACGGTGATTATTAGGGAACGAGCTTTTTAAACTCCGTGAAGCTTAATGCAAGAATAATTTCGTGGTTCGGAAAGAGTCGGGTTCGACATCACTTGCAGCCAATGGGGTTGGGGTTTCGACAGTTTGTGTACGTTCTGGTCATATTTCATGAATTTCCTCCTTCTTTTTTATCCCCGTGGACCTCTGGACATGTTATGTCATCAGGTTTAAATCTGACGTTTAAATCTCGACCAAAAATCTCATCGGATTGATTTGAGACCCAAAACAACTGGCGCTGAACATGAGCCACACAGTGATGAGGAACGCATCTTTGTCTGGTTCAAGCGAAACGTCCGGTGCGTGACACGTGTTCTCATTTGCATATTAATATTAAGCAAACACCGTTCAACAGATGAGCCCCCCCCCTCCCCCGGGTGAATGGACCATATGCTCTTTACAATAGACACTAATTGACCTGTCAGAGCTCTGTTACCATGGCGACCCTATACATATCATACCTTTTTTTATTATACATACATATATATATATATATATCCAGGATGTCAAACTGACAGTGAAAGTAGATTAACACATATATGAAGATAGAATCTCCTTTTTTTGGGTATTTCCAAATATCAAGATCATATTTACTTCACGGGTATTTTCATGCAGTGGGTGACAGTGTGGGCTCCACGGTGGCTCTGACAGCTGGGGGCGGGGCTTAACACAGGGTCCATGAGAAAGACGTGTATCTTCATCACCATAACGACCACTCTAGTTTATTTTGACCATCCTGCTGAAATGGCCACAAGTGAATTAATTTGTGGCTAAATATTGTTAATAAAAGCTCATTTATATATATATGTATTATATACATATATATATATATATGTACTCATGTTTAAGAAGCACTTGCAAAAATCTCCAATGGAGGCATTTTAGGTCTTGGGGGGGAAAAAAATGTATATAATATATACAGTATATATTATATAAACATCTGTTATATATATATAATATTATGACCCATTTTTTTAAAGAAATGCACTTTTCATGGGATTTGTTGACAAAAAGACCACCGTGGAATTCCAATAAATTGAATTATTATAATAATTATTAAAATTATTATTGTTAATGAGCATCATTACCAAACTGATACCGCGGAATACTCTGTAAAAAAATGAAATGGAGTCATCGCAGTCGCAGCACATTCACATGAATATTCACATCCATATGTCACATTAATAGCCAGCGCTGTCCCTCCAGACACGAAGACGACGGTATAACTGATTCACCGCGGCAGTCGGGGGGGCGTAGTGACTCACAGATGTATTGTTTAATGTGTGTTGTTGTTGTTGTTGTTGACTGGGTTGTCGTGCGTGTTGCAGGAGCTCATCACTACCTTGTACATTGGCTTTCTGAGCCTCATCTTCTCCTCGTACTTTGTCTACCTGGCAGAGAAAGACGCAGTCGACAGCGACGGCTCCTCCGAGTTCGGAAACTACGCCGACGCCCTGTGGTGGGGAGTGGTAAGAGTGTGAGTGTGTGTGTGTGTGTGATGGTTGTGAGGGGCTTGATTCAAAGTTTAAAGTCTTTGTGTCCTAGAAAAGCGCTATAAAAGTCTAAATTATTATTATTATTATTAAAAGTTTTTTTTATTTATGTATATGTAGCATAAAGACTGGGAAAAACACACACACACATACAGGGTGAAAAGGAGGTCAATGGGTGAATAAAGCAGGACTTTCACCCAGGAGACCATGGTGTGAGTCCCAAAGTGTGTTTTTTTTTAAGTTATGCGTTTTACGTTCTTATGTTTACATCATAACTACTTATTTCAAGCCCAACCAGAATGTTTTTTCCTTAAAACTTTGGGTCAGGGTTAGGTTTAGATAAGTACTTTGGTTGTAAGTAAGTACTTCAACCAGGTAAGATGGTGATAAAGCATGCACTTCCCAAAATATCAAACAATTCCTGAAGTTAATTAAGTCAACGTTGTTGATTTAAATACATTTCCCTCATTCTGATCAGGCATAAACGTTGACATAAATCTCAGCGTGTGATTCAGAGAGCGTCCAATTGACTTCTGAAAAAATCGTTTCAGCCGCTTTTCCCCGTCTATCCAAAATTATTAAGTGAAACACACTGAGGTGTAGTAAGCAGTATCTGGCGAGTGAACAGTGGAACACACACACACACACACACAGTTGTTTGATCTACTACTGTTGTTCCAGGCCGTTGGTGTGAAGACCCTCGGGCACATCGAGTGGGCCGCTGATACAAGCATGCAGACAATAAATCAACACCCACTCTGCGTTCCTGAGGAACTTCAGGGACTCTGATATTAAAAAACACACACACACACGGCAGAGTCCTAACAACTTCTCTCATATAAATGAAGGTTGATTTGCAATGTTTACCCTTTACACAGCTCAGGTTTTGATGAGGTTTTGGGTCCACAGTCGGTACTGAATACTCTGGGTGCATGAAGATGAAAGGGAGTGTCACAGGGTCGGGGTGTGTGTGTGTGTGGGGGGGGGGGGGGATATTGAATGCGTGTGAATTTCTTTTTTCTTTTTCTAAAGCACTCCAGGAATGCCGTACTGTTTTTGTTTTGTCAGGTTTTTTTCAATCACTTGATTCAGTCCAGCCTGTGCAATATTAATATCAATACACTGTGGAAATAGACATATTTATTCTGCCTGTGTGTGTATGATATTCTATATATTATTCAGTTACTTGTTAACTGTTTACTGTCTATTGTTATATTTGATCTTATGATGTCTTGTGAGCACTTTACCCTTTTGCTGTTGTCATCCTGTAAATGTCTCTACTGCGGGACTAGTACAGGATTATATTGTCTTATCTTATCTTTTTCTTGTGTAGCAAATGGACTGCGACTGCAATTTCATTTTTGCAAGCCCATGTTGCAAAGTAACAATAATTATCTCTCTACCCTAGAACTGTTTTTACTTCCTTATAAAAGTCCTTTCGATGCTTCTCATTGGCCAGGCCAGCAACGCGGCTCCAGGGATCGCAACGCCGGTCCACTCGGGTCCCGACTGATAAAATGGAAACGTTGTGCTTATATTCATGGCATTCCCAAAAAGTGAAGCCCAATTTGTCCAGAAGCTTCGTGGTTTAAATTCGTTGTTTGTTGTTTAGGTTGAATTGTAATAACTTTACTAGAATTTGTCCATGTGGCCACCTACGGTTCTTAAAACTGCGTTTCTTCTGATGGCCACCGGGGGGCGACTGGTTGTGAAAAAAATGAAGTCTTTGAGATAATTATGAGTTCATGGCCTCGATCTCGAGTTGTTAAGTCTCCTTTAATACAGCATGAGTGTCCATGATGTTCCACTTGGAGGGAAATAGACCAAGAAGCAGAGCATTATTTAGGGCGGGGCTACTTTGTGATTGACAGGTCGCTACCACGGTCTGAACTGTACGTGGAGCTTTAACCCCTTTTACGGTGTGTTTCTAGTTCAGGAAAGTGAATTGTAAAAAGTCTCATCGTACTCGGCATCACCTTCTTGTGACACTTCTCGTAAAAAAGTCTCACCTTTTTGTTTTTGTGACTTTAATGTACCTCAATTCACATGAAAGATCAGCGGCTGCTCCGATAATGAGTAAAACCAGCCTTTTTTTGTTGTGGATAATTTTCGCTAAGTGATGCAACAATTCTTACGGCGGTGTTAGCTTTTACACTTTGAAACGTTTGGTGTTAATCCCCATTCTTTGTCTCTCAGGTGACCGTGACGACCATAGGATACGGAGACAAAGTACCACAGACCTGGATCGGAAAGACCATCGCATCCTGTTTCTCCGTCTTTGCCATTTCCTTCTTTGCTCTGCCAGCAGTAAGGACATATTAATTGCATAATTAAATGAATTTCTATTGTACATTTTTTATTAAATGTGTTCTTTGTTTATATTACAAAAACCCCAAGTGCCTAGGTTTTGGTGAAGTCTAGTTATGATTAATGTGTGAACCAGCGGTGACAGTTAAAGGCTGTTGAGAACTGTCATACCGTCATAATATTGTGACTTAAGTGCGGTAAGGACCTTAAAAAATTGCCTTTGAAAATCGAGCTATGAGTCCTGCTTCAGCTCACGCGGCTTTGTTTCATTCGTTTTCATTTCCCTTAGTTTTTAATTTGATTTTAAAATATATTCATTGTACTGCTGAGTGATGGTCGTCAGTAAAGAATAATAATAAGAGACTATTTGGATGTAATAATGAACAAAGTGATACTTTAATGTTTTTTGCCTTAAAACAAGCCCCATAGTTCCTTCTTGTTTACCTTTGTGTTTATTTCCGTCTTCTGAGCCTCCGCCGCCGCCCGCGAGTAGCGTCGGTAAAAACTGATTTAATGAGCGCCGTCTGCTGTGCGCCTGTTCACAGGGAATCTTGGGCTCCGGCTTCGCCCTGAAGGTGCAGCAGAAGCAGAGACAGAAGCATTTCAACAGACAGATCCCCGCCGCCGCCCGTCTCATTCAGGTAGTTGACCAAAAAGAATGGCGAAAACAGAACCACGACTCAGCCGGCGGCCATATTGTCGGGACCGTCCATTCATGTCCTTGTGTGTCTTTTTGTCCTTCCAAGACGTCGTGGAGATGTTTCGCAGTGGAAAATTTTGATTCGGCCACATTCAAGATGTTTTTGAAGAAGAGATCCCACATCCACGCCTCCTCTCAGTCCAGCCCGAAGGCCAATAAATCGGTTAGTAACCATTTTTTAAATATAGATTTCACTGTAAGTCTCATCCTCGGCTTACTGTCTAGTGGGCGCAACTAATACGATGTGAAGCAACGGCCCTGCAATACTCAAAAAGGTCATGATGGTCAGTCTCAACTTTGTGTCCAACATGCTTCCCCCTCAAGTCTCACCCAGACTGCATATGCAATGGAGCCGGCACGATTTCATGGGGAAAATGGCTTACGTCTCCTTGTGCTTTGGTTTCGTATATAATCTTACAAGTTAGTCCTCACTAAGTTGATTTATAAAAAAAAAATGTGTAAAATGTCCCGCATCTTTGACTTTTCCTGATGAAATATGATTAAAGTCTACTCTGCTGATATTATTTAAACAAAATCGAGTCAAATGTTATTTAATAAATAAACAACTTTTCTTGAATTCAGCTGAAAACTGTACACAGACCTTTTGATGACGCAAAGGTGACTAGTATTTATTTAGTAGATATTAATTAACAGGAATCACAGTTTTTACGCCGTACATGGTTAGGTTTAGGAACAGATTGCAGTTGGGTTCAAATAACTGCGGGAGTGACGTAACTGTGGGAGTGACGTTACTGTTGGAGTGACGTAACTGCGGGAGTGATGTAACTGAGGGAGTGACGTAACTGTGGGACTGACGTAACTGCGGAAGGGACGTAACTGTGGGAGTGACGTTACTGTTGGAGTGACGTTACTGTTGGAGTGATGTAACTGAGGGAGTGACGTAACTGAGGGAGTGATGTAACTGTGGGACTGACGTAACTGCGGAAGGGACGTAACTGCGGGAGTGACGTAACTGCGGGAGTGACGTAACGGCGGGAGTGACGTAACTGCAAAAGTGATGTAACTGCGGGAGTGACGCAACTGCAGAAATGACGTAACTTAAAGAGACGAAAAACCGCTGTCCACCGGGTTAGAGAACGTTTTTTTAGGACCACGCGCTCTACCACTGAGTCGCGGTCACCCCCACGAAGTCGGTGTAGCTACTTGTTCCTTACGACAACAGACACACGCATCCCGAAGGCTGAATTAGATTTCATATATAATATGACTCCACAACCACTCAACAACCATGCCCTGTGACAGAATACACACACATATATTAATTGATGTATTACTTTTGTGAATCCATATTTTGCAACTTGAAACATTAATAGTGAAAAAAATACTTTTTTTAAAAAGGTTTTTACCAGAGACCCCCTTAAATGTAGCTATTGAGGCTTTTAAGGGGTCTCAAGCGCCAATCAACTCCCCCTGCAACCCCAGACTTCCTGCATTTTGCACATTAGTTTAACTTAATTGTCATTTCGAAGGCCGTAGTGTCAGTTGGAAATAGATACAAATCTCTAACTGTCCTCTTCCGGCTGAGACTTTGCGTTATTTGATGTTGTGATATCTGTGTCACAATTTATAGTTGTGTGGATTTTTGAAGTATTACAAATGTGCGGTATCATCACTGTGTCTACGTTGGTGGGAGAAAAAAATACAAAATACAAGAAAGTAAGGCAGAGAAAAAGAGAAAGGACCATCATCAACCGAGGCTGCCAGCAGAATATTAATATTCATGATGCAATTCCACGCTAATCTCTTCGTGTGAAAGATGTTGCTTGCGTGTCAAAGTTGTTCCCACTAGACTTCACAGGGGCCTCAAAGTTGTGAATAACGGCAATAAAAAACGTGTTAAATAAGAATATAATACGAGAGTGATTCCTCAATGGTCATGCATTCATTATAAGCTCACACATCGACAACAAAAATAGAAAATGTATGCTTACGCTGCAGGTACAGGCGACAGCAGCTGACATTTTTTTACTGTGTGCATTGTCTCTGCAAAATAAACAGTAATAATAATAACAATAGTAATAAAAACTGCACCATTTACTGCCCCTTTATCGGCTCCATTAAAGTATAAAGTCAGCGACCACAGATTCCTGATATTGCTGCAATTCTTCATTGTTTTTGGCCTTGCCGATTAACAGGCTGCACATGGTTTTGCTACAAATCGTTTGCGTTTCATTTGGGCAGGTGAAGGTCAGGAGGAAGTTGAAGAGCAGCGACAAGGACGACGGCCCGACTTCGCCCACGATTCCCAGCATCACCTACAGCTCCACGTTCGACAGCGCGAGGGAGCTGAGCTCAGACGTGTACAGCACCGTGGGCACAGGTACCCAAAAGACGGCACACAAGCGGCATGGTGCGCTTCAGTGCACATCAAAATAACCACGTCAACATCTTTTGTTTGAAATTAGAACGTAATTTTACAATGCAGAAAATTCCGTCTTGTCGACGTTAAATATGAATATTAAATGGGACCAATATTAAATTGTCATATTATAGTGTTGCATCACAGTGACACCAACACTGATTGAAAGAGCCATTAAAACAAACTAACGTTAGCTACTGACTTAGCCAAGGCCTACAGTTAAGCATTTGAACCCGGCCAGTAACATTAACTGCCAACTAAGCCAGGAACTACCGCTAAGCATTTCAATCCAGCCAGTAACGTTAGCGACCAATTTAGCTGAGGCCTACGGGTAAGCACTTCAACCCGGCCAGTAACGTTAGCTACCAACTTAGCCTAGACCTACAGCTAAGCATTTATTTTCATTCAGTTTTTTTTTTTTAAGTGTTCTTTTTAACATTAGATGTTAAAACCGGTTTAGACGGGTTTTCATTTAGGTCTTGAGCTCCCACGAGATGCTGCAGAGGCGTGATGATAACGGACTGCAGCACAAACAGATGATGCAGCAGAAAGGAAGATGTTTGATTTGAGCTCATGTCTTGCCGGGTGGCGGCGGTCTCAGAAGGGGGAGAGGACAAAGTCCAGAGATTAAAGATGAATGAGCGCACTGCAGCAATAAGACGTGAGGTTTCATTGATGAGCGTGAACTCCGGAGCTGCACTGCCAAACTTCCACGAAGAAAAAAACACTCACGGAAAAATCCTGTCCTGCTGGATCCGTCGTGGAGAGCTGAGAGCGAATGCAAAAAGAAGCAGATCAAATCATACGCCCCGTGCGTTTGTCAATAGATTTAAAATTAGTATTGGTTGTGTCGGTTGATGTAAAATACAACAAGTTAACGTTCATTTTGAGGAGCCGACCCTCCGCGGTAACGGAACATCCACTCAGAGATGTGGACTCGCAAAAGAGGAGTTCAAAGCGATCAATCGCCTGCTCGGTTCGGGAGTTCAAAGCCGAGTTCTGGCAACAAGCGGAACCGGGGAACATAAGGGCTGGACCACCGTGACTGTGTGGATTATATATATATATATATATTTGTGGACAGTGATGCATCTTGCGATACGACCATATTCTTTTAGTTTCTTTTTGCTAATGAATGAAAGTGACGATATTTGGAATGCAATTTGGTCAGAAGATGCAGCCTTATGTTGGTGTTGGCTGTGGTCGCATGTAAAACTATTACCCTCGGCGACCTTCTGACTGTCCATCTGACGGTCCTTCTGACGGTCCTTCTCCAAGCTGCGGGATGAAAGTAACAGATGTTTTCATCAAACCTCTAAACCTTTCCCAGAGCAACAATAAATAATTAAATAATAATAATAAATCATTTATTTTATATAGCGCTTCTCTAGACACTCGAAGTCGCTTTACAGGCCAGAGTCCAGTAGTCATACACACACACAGTCATACCGGTGGGGGTGAGCTACATCAGTAGCCACAGCTTTGAATTGACCTTTTCTATCTTGATTCATTTAAACCTTCATCCAGACCCTCAAGGTTTTGTCGTTCTTTTGTGTTTTACATATATATGTAAACCCTAATCTTTCTGGAAAAGATTTAATCTAATTTATTGAATTACCTAAGCAATGGAGGTTATGTTTTCGTGAAACTCTGTGGCCAAGGGAGAACCCATTAAATGTGGTAGCCGCTGGTTGTTATAATTATTATTATATTCAGCGCTGCATCGACCTGGGCATTGGTACACGGTAGCTTGAAGACATTGAGTGCAATAACACGGTACCAAGTAGTAATAAAAATTCTCCCGTCAAATACCGTGTGAAGAGTTTTTGCAGTTCAGCCTGCCGAGGCGGGGAAAAGAAAAAGATATCAAATGAAGTATTATATTGGTGTCGGTATCACTTTAAGGGTACTTGTTGAAACAATACTGCATAAAGAGCTTTAATGGACACAATTAGATACTAGAGCCAAACTGTCATTGGCAAACATCTAACTGGATCTTTATTCTGTTGTCACTGACATATATTTTAAAAATGTAATCCTACACATACGCGGAAACCCCCGAAAAGCCGCTTAGATGCACGTACACGGCCCAATTTAATTAGATCAGTCACGAAGACGCTCGCTCGGTCCGTTCGCGCTTCGCTTCCAATGAAAATCGGCGTCTTTGATTTTGAAGCCGAGAAGATTTCACAGGTCGTCCTTGCTCCTGTCTTCTGCCGCTTTTTAACGCATGAATCAATTAACTTAATTGCCACGTTGCCATCTGGCGTGTGCGTATATTGACAGAAAAGATGTATTTTTAAATTATGTTAATTTTTTTCTTTGGTGTAGTCTATTCACAGGATTATCAGAGAGGATGTAACCATTCACAAATGCCGGTTGTGGATTTATTACTCCTTACATTCAGATGCCAATTTATTAGGTACACCTCGCTACAGCAGCACTGCAACTCCATCGAGATTATATCGTTCAGTCTTGTTGGAAATGAAATGGAAAAAGAGAGGAGTTAGTTCAACTCAATGCTCTTTTTGGGGGGGGATGCAGTTTGTGTGAAACTGTGATTCTGTGTGTCTCATTTAATTTAATACCACTGCCTATTTCCTCGCTTGTGTCTTTCTCTCGCCTCTCGATTGTGCATTCGGGATGCCACGCTTTGGGCGGATGTGGTGAGCGGTGTGTGCACTTACTTGTCCATTATAACAGCCTTCCTTTTTTTAATTGTTTCCTTTTTCATCGTCTCAGTTACTTTAAAAGCACGATGATCTCCCCTGTGAGTGATTGATGGAGAGTCACACGTTGGGTCGGCACCGTGGTACCATTGTGTTTTATTCTTCTTCAGATTGCCAGCAGTCCTGGACGTCTTTGTCTTCCCTTCAGTTCAGCTCACCGCCTCCAGGTAACAACGACGCGTGTTGATACGAGAGTCTTTTGGGTTGGCGGCTTACAGGGTTCTTACGGTCATGGAAAACCTGGAAAAGTCATGCAATTTTAAATTGGTTATTTCCAGGCCTTGGAAAAGCCCTTGAAAAAAATGTAATCCCAAATGTTTTGGAAAAGTCATGTTCATTTACGCAGTTTTATTATAAGAAAAACATTGATATAAATATTTATTCGATTAATCAAACTATTGTATAATTAATTCGTGGAATTCAAGGTATATTAATTACTCGTGTATACACGGAGATTTCACAAAATGTTTGGTCATGGAAATTTGGTTTAAAGTCCTGGAAAAGTCCTGGAAATTAATTGGTCAACATGTGTATGAACCCTGTGTTCACGTGTAGAATCATGTGTCCATATCGTACATGCTGGGACGAGGAGGTCCGGATATGTTGAGTTCATCTACAGAGACGATGAAAGTTTTACTCCGGGAAACACTTTCACAGTTCCGTGAACCGGAAAAAATGAGGAGTGACGTGAGTTCAAAACAAATCCTTCATGGATCCACACGCTGAGGTGGAGCACCACCACAAAGTGGTTGAAGCTCTTCTCTGCACTCTCGTTGTCGAGCAACACATCGGTGTCTGCACCAATTACCACGTTGTAGTCTCGTAGAAATGAGAGAAAGGACAGGGTGGGGGGGGAGAGGAGGGAGGATGCCGAGGGAGAAGAAGAGGGCGTAGAATAGGTGTGGTGTTTAAGTACCGTCGGCTCGAATGATTGGCCATCACGAGTGTTTAGATAGGGCGGGTAGTGGTGGCGGAGATGTCGGGCGTGGTCGGGCGGTATGCGGAGGCCCAAGCCAGAGGAGGATCGAATCTAATACTGGCTGTAGGCAAAGCGCGCAGCCTGAGCTGCAGTGTGGCCAACAAGAAAAAAAAAAAGAGGAAACGCAGGACAGAAAGAGGTCGGGGGGGGGGATGTAGGGATTAGGGTCGGGGTGAAGGGAGGGCCCGGTCTGTATGAGCGCAGGCAGCGTGCCAAAGCATGTCTCCGACCTCTCCCGACGACTCCTCTTTGGGAGCTCCTCTTCGTCTCCACCGTTGGCTGTCCGGACCTCGCCCCCGTCTCCAGAGAGTGAGGGGGAAATGCAGGGGGGGGGCGGAAAATCGAAGCCTCCCCGACCGACCATATGGATGGTTGCCTTTATCAGCGCACGACTAATCACCTCTCCTCTGGCGGTGGCGGCAGGCAGCGCGCAGCTGCAGCCTGGTTCGGGGGAGCGGCGGAGCAAGCGGCGCGGGGCGCGCAGTCAGGCTGTGTGAGAGGCCTGTCGAACGGAGACATATCTGGTCTCTCCGCTGATCGGCCGTGCGTCGCCAGCAGCGCTACTTGGCGGGAGGGATACCCGAAGTGAAGTGCTGGAGATCGAGAGTTGCTTTGCCGGGTCGTAACGTATTGGAAAAGTTTATGGGGTCGAGGAGGGTGAAGAGGGAGGTAGAGGGAAGGTGAGGGGCAGAAGGTCGGCGGTGGCGGGGTGAGGGCCGGGGGTCCCGCGGGGTGTCCGTGTCGCCAGTCGCTGTCGGAGCTGAGGCGCTGAGGCGAAGCCTAAGAAGAGGAAAAGAAAAAGGGGTCGAGGAAGGGATGTGGGGACTTTTTCTCTTTTCGGACCTAACTGTGTCACTTTTTTTCTAAAATAATGCAATAAAGTTTCCACAACTCTTATTTACAACTCATTAAAAAAAAGCACGAAAGGAGTAAAGATTCCTGTCCCCTAAAAAATAAAAGCAATCACACCTCTCCTGTAGGAAGGATGTTAAAATGTACAATTAAACAAGGTCGGTGAATGTTATCGTCGGCGATGCTCCAAATGTTGCAGACGCAAGGAATTGTGGGCCGTCGTTATGTCGTTTCCTTTCGTAGAAGTGTACCCAATGTTTAATTGAGGAGATTTTAAAAAGGAAGCGTCGAAAAACCTTTCCTAAGGAGCATCCTAAGCCTCCTCAAAGAGGAAGAGAATATGAGTTATTTTTCAAACACATATATTTGATTTATTTTTATTTCTGCTGCACTCATTCATCCTTTGCCCTTTGGGGGAATAACAATCAAAACCGGTGTCAGCTGGTTTTGATTAGATGTTTCAATTTCAGTTCATTTTCATGAATGCGTGTTTATTTTTATTGTGCACTCGAGGGAACATCAATCAAGCCAAGTGTTTTTTTTATCTTCATCTCGACAATATCTTTCATCTGTTTTCTGCAAATGAACTCCTCCTGCACACGGGAAAGAACAAAATGCGTTTGAAATTGCCACGTTATAGATGGGATGAAGGGGCAGCGTGGCGGCAAATAGACAATAAACCTTTCCTCTTAGCTTTTGAGGAAATAAAACAAAGCCACCTCATAAAACATCAAGGATAATTTATTGTCCCTTATCCTGGTGGTTGTAAGAGACACAGCATCGGTGCCGCAAGAGAGAGACTAATTCAACAGATGACATTGTGAATCATCTCAATCTACACGTATATATATGTGTAATTTACCAACAATGTATTGAATTTACAGTCAAATGTAGTTACTGAGGCTATTGCATAGAGCGCTGCAGTAACGAGGGCTGAAAGCAGGAAATGAGTCAGCGTTTTCATCTTCTGGAGTCGGTGGGTTTTGGTTCCATGCCTGAAAATAAAGTCAAGAGACGTTAATGTTTCTTTTCATGTTAAATTAAGTAGATGCCCCCCTTGTGAACTTTAAAGCTCTTCCATGTCGACTTTTCATTCAAAATCCGATAAAAATAAATAAAAAACATCCCCCATGGATTTTGGGAACCAAATAGCGACGCTAACTTCTGGATTGGCGTAAAACTAAAAACGATGAGGCTTGAAACAAACTTGTGAGAAATCACGTTGAAGCTCGGAATTTCCCGAATGGGCTAACTGCATGACGTTAAGATATACCAAGCTAAGTTAACTGCAGATCTTATTTCAGGCCTCGACCCCCCCCCCCACACACACACACACACACATACAAATGAAGCTCCACAGATTTTAATGTCTCTTTTCCTATTAAATGAAGTAGATGCCCCCCGTGTGAACTTTAAAGCTCTTCCATGTCGACTTTTCATTCAAAATCCAATGAAAAATAAAAAAATCACCATGGATTTGGGGAACCAAATAGCGACGATAATGTCTGGATTGGCGTAAAACTAAACAAACTTGTGAGCAACCGCCTTTTCAAAAAAGCACTTTGAAGCTTGAAATTCCACGAGTGGGGTATGTGCTGACGTAGAACGGAAAGTTAAAATATACCAAGCTTACGTTAACCGGAGATCTTTTTTCTTTTTTTTACGAAAAATGCCGACTCATTTCCAGGTTTTCGGACTCGTTACTCTATCGGTAAAGTAGAGCTATCAACATACATATAAGCCAGCTATAATCATTTCATACATGACTAATGCAAGACAAAACTAATTATAAATGTGTTTTTGTAGATTGCTTCTATAAAAAAACCTGACAGAACTTTCGATGACTATTCCAGGGCACATTAAGCCGATGGCGGCAGATAATATTCCTAGAACGCAGGTTGTTTTTCAAAAGGTGCTCAATTAAAATCTACCGTTGTTGAAAACCGGCTTTCGGTGCGGGCCCCTAGCCCCCCCGAGCCCCCCCTCTTCCGTCTATATTTACGCCCCTGGCCAAACCTCATCAGCAGCATCGCCAATGCTGCAGAGTGCATTGATGACCCTGTGTGTGTGTGTGTGTGTGTGTCTCTACGCACAGTGAAGAGAAGCCCGGGCCTCCTGGACGTGCACTCCCCCGGCCCCCTCCAGAAGAACTGCAGCTTCGGGGACGAGCCGGAGCCGGAGCCGGAGCGCCACAGCGACCTGGCTCCCGTCTCCTCCGTGTCCCAGTGAGTGCGACGCGACTTTTTTTAAACCCTCCCGTTACCTTCAAATTTACTAACATCTTTTACTCTTGCGCTCAATTTGACCCCAGCAATTAAAACCTACAGAAAAATTATTAGAATTAATATTGTTTCCCAATTTTAAGTGTCAGGTACTTTGCTAAATAGCCCTTTAAATAAATAGAAAAGTTGAAGTTGAAGTTCTTATATGTTTTACACAGTGAAAAACAGCCTGGGGTCAAATTGACTCCAAAAAACACCGATGGATACAAGTTGTGTTCAGGACATTGAAAACATAACAGTGTGAATTTTGTGTTTTCTCAGTCATCCCCAATAAATTAGGAGAAGTCATGAAATACGAAGCAAAAAAAATTATGTCAATCATTTTTTAAATTCAATTCAATTCAGTTTATTTGTATAGCCCAATTTCACAAATTACAAATTAGTCTCGGAGTGCTTTACAATCTGTACACATAGACATCCCTGCCCCAAAACCTCACATCGGATCAGGAAAAACTCCCAAATAACCCTTCAGGGGGAAAAAAAGGAAGAAACCTTCAGGAGAGCAACAGAGGAGGATCCCTGTCCAGGATGGACAGAACAATAGATGTCATGTGTACAGAAGGACAGATTTAGAGTTAAAATACATTCAATGAATGTGACAGAGTGTATGAATAGTTCATAGTAGGCATATTCCACGATGGAGAACTCCACGATCCATCAGGCAGATGGCGGTAGAGAGGAGGAGTGGGCGGAGTCTCAACAGGACAGTGGCGTCGTCGGTAGCAGGTAGCAGGTAGCAGGACCCAGACCTCGATGATCCATCAGGCAGATAGGATCTATGCCGTCTCATAGGGTCCGATGACCCCATGAGACGTGAAGTCAAAAGGACTCCGGGGAGAAAGCAGAGTTAGTAACGTGTGATTGAGAGATGAAAATTAATCCCTAAGGAGAGAAAAGAGGAGATAGGTACTCAGTGCATCCTAAACGTCCCCCGGCAGCTATAAGCCTATAGCAGCATATCAAGGGGCTGGACCAGGTGAACCTGATTCAGCCCTAACTATAAGCTGTCTTTTTAGAGACGATAAACATCGAATGGGGTCAAATTGACCCCAAAGGTAACAGGAGGGTTAATGAGAATGCCGGTGATGGTTTTGTCACTCCTCGTAATTAACCCCGTCGTGTATATATGCCAAACCCCCAGAGTGCTCCGGTGTATGCTCGCGAAGAGAGTCTCTATTAGCAAGAAGAAGAAAAAAGCACTCTGCGACGCGAAGGAAGCGAGTGTTAAGTATCTGTAGGTGCGCCGCGAGTTGCCCGGTAAGTGAAACAAATGGCGCGTCTGTAGCAGGTCTCACGCCGCTACCCGTGGGTTTCCCCCAAAAGCTCCAAGGATCAGCCCGGCACACAGAGGTTTCGTTTGATGACATGTTTAATTGTCGGCACACAACACTCAGCAGACAGCAAACCTGCGCCTCTGATCACTCTCCCTCCCTCCAGCTCTGCTGCCCTTTTATATCAGCAGCATCGGCTGCTGACTGATCAGAGCAGCTGACTGATTGGCAATCAGCCAGCAGCCGAGGCCAGATTGGGGACAGCTGCCACAGCGTAGTTTTTTTTTTTTTACCCTCGGAGGGATTTCCTTTTTTTTTCTTCTTTTTTTTCTCGACGGTGGGGTGACGACGCAGAGCGTGGAATTGTGTGCGGCGGGCGCCGGCGAGCATCCCTCCGGCGCTCCGCTGACTCCGAAAGACGTAAAGCAGCTGTTGGCGCCGAGCGGTGCCACATCGAACCCCGTGTGCTCAAGTCAACCGTTACCAGACGCCGCCGCGTGGTTTTTCATCCGTGGTCAGAGAACACTTTGGGGTTTTTTTAAAGGGAGAAAACGTTGTGCTTCCGGGGATCTGATTTTTGATCTCGAGCTGAATTGCAGATTGAATTCCAGAGTGTTGGGGGAGAAAAGCTGAATGAAGGATGCAAGTATGGAAGTTTACAGGGGTCATATTTCTGCAGTAGCTCTACACACACACACACACACACAGTGTTGGTATATTGAAGACAGAGAAGTATGGGGGGTTATAACGTAACCATCACACATTTATGGCAAACAAAAACAGAAATACACGTCTTTTCACGAGCGAAACGACGACAACAACAAAGAACTGGGGTTGTAGCTGTTAGGTGGGGGCGGGAAAAAGGTTTTCAGCTTCCCAGAAAGGTTTATTATGTAGCAGCTGGAGACCGTCGCAGGTTCGGCGCGCTCGGGGGCAAAAACAATTACGACTCTGGTGGTGATTAAAAATAGAAAAGTTGGCTCACAGGAAGAGATCTTCTCGGATATGCTGTCGGTACTGAACCACAGTGAGCAGAGGCACTTTTAACGCTACGCTCTTTGTGCTACGCTAAGCTAATCATCTCTCAGTTTCAGTTTTTCTTATTGAATAAGCGTCAAAAGTACTTCTTTCAGGATTGTGACCTTGAAGGGAAAGTCACGGTGTTTTGAAGTGGGGTTGTACGAGGTACTTATCTACCCACTGGACGGTTGTATTCAGTCTGGTGGCTTTGCATATGTTCCACTGTCGGGTCACAGTAAATACGTTTTCTACATTCCCCTTAAACTGATCTGGATATTCTCTCGGTGAGACTTTCTTTTTTTGGGCTTCTCAGACAGGGTTAGTTGCTGCTTCCATCCACAGAAAGTCCATAAAGAATTGTCGTCCCGCTCCTCACGGACCATTTTTGGGAGAAGAAAATATACTTTTGGTAGTCAACGACAAGGCAAATATGTGTTATCGTATTTGGATTTTGGCCATGAATTACACATTTGATGTTTGTCAATTTAAAACGGTATTTGTGCCCTTCAAGAGAGTCGCCGCTTGCCGTAGCAACGGGAAGTTTTTGTATCGAACCGCTCAGTGAACAAAATGGCTGCGAACTTGCGTTAGCTAGCTATGTTTCGCAGAAATGCGACGTTTTCTCACCGATGTGTTTCATCCAGCGACTGTTTTTTTTATCAGTCGAGAAGCGTAAGACCCCGTTGTGTGTGCGAGTACTTCCTGCTAAGGAAAACACACAGCCATTGCAGCTTCGGAGAGAGGCGTCACTTACGCAAATGACGGGTGTGTTCTTGTGCTTTTAACGTTTTTTACGACAAAATGCAACTTTCTCGAAATTTATCTTGCGACATCTTATGAGTCATTCGTGGCATAAAAGAAAAAATAGTTTTCTCTCACCGTTAAGAATGTATGAATGAGATCCAGCGGAGGAGGCGGGACTTCGGCACTCTCTTGCTCTGCTTCCACGCTTATCTTTCTGTCTGTTATAACAAACTGGGGGGGGGAGCTAAGCTTCATCTCCTGGGGGGTAAAACACAGACTATAGTTGAGTTCCTCGTAAAAACCTGGTGTGAAAAATTTGACGATATGATTTATTTAAAATAGAAGTTTTCTGCCGTACTTTACTGGGACTTGTTCAATAAACTATAACTTTTTTTCCGACTGTACGACTATACGACACCTTTTTTTGTTTACGTATTTTTTCTAACACCGTACTGGGACTTGTTCTAAATCCTTTTTCGACATAATGCATCCTTGAATTCATGATGGCATCGAATAATTCAACGTCCATTTTTATATTGGATGTAAATCCGTGCCTTGCTTTGTTTATCCGAAATAAACTAGACTTATGGCATGCATGTGGAGGAGGAAGGGGACTCTTCAGTATTGGAGAGAATCTCAGGAAGTTTAGACCAATCAGTTTACTGACTAAGGTTGTCTCACGTTTAGCTGCTTTTCTCTTTGCTGACTCCCTCGGCCATAATCAGAAAATAAAATCTACCCGGTCTGACGAGAATAACAAAGTCATATTCGGGTCTCGGTATTTTGAATTCTATTAAAATCTCGCCGTCTGTTTCTGGCTTCGCAGAATAGAGCAGATAAGAGCTCACGGAGCACTTTACATTTCTCGAATTACTTCTAATGTGACAAAATGTTATGATGCATTCGACCACATTTGAATGTCAGAGCGTTGCGTAAAGCCGGTAATAAAATTTAAAAAATCCATTATGAGACGCACGCGGGCCTTGTTCATCTCCTGGACCTGACAAAGAGCTACTCCCCACCTCCCATACTCATTTGCTGCTTTTCCTCGTGAAATCCGATGAGTAATAGCTCCTGAATACTTCCTCCAACATAATAACAGAGGGTCTTAATGCACTGCAATTATTCTCTGCTTTTTATTAACGCTTTTCAGGTGTGGGGGGGGGGGGACAGACCCCATACAATCACTGTAGCTCACCGTGTTCACAAAAAAAGTCGTAAGGCAGAACGACCAGTCACAAGGAGGCTGTGTAGCTCTAAATATTTGGGTGTGAAGGACATCTTTTCACAGCAGACTCTCCTCGATGTCAAAGATGTTCACGCTTTCTCTGATACTTCTGTAAAAAGCAGTCACTTTCGCAACACTCCCGGGCTTCGTTGCATCTTTCCGACCGACTCAAATGAAACTCTTGTGCACAGATTGACAGAGTCACACCGAAAGGCCATCCGGGTGATCCAGAGAATGCGGTACTTTGTGGCCAAGAGGAATTTCCAGGTATGTAAGACGGCCACTGAGTGTGGTTATTATTTTTGGAAAAGCTCAGCATCACAGGTTGTGGAGCGATGATAGCAAACTTTGCCCTGGAGAAACGTAGAGCGGAGACACACAGGTGTTTTTGATGGAACAGTTTAAATGAAATGCTTTGTCCCCGCTGCAGCAAGCTCGTAAACCGTACGACGTGCGCGACGTGATCGAGCAGTACTCCCAGGGTCACCTCCACCTCATGGTGCGCATCAAGGAGCTGCAGAGGAGGTAAAACCGACGTCGGTGAGAACGATTACGCGGCTTTGTCGAACGCTCTATTCTGATTGGCCGCGTCCGACGTGCTGTGATTTATGTATAGAGTATAGATAAATGTGAAGTTGGAGCGCAATCGGAGCTTCAACGATAAAAGTATTGTTGAGAGAAAAAATCTAAATTTGATTCAATACTTTGCTGCCAAATCAAATTGATTCCAGCATATTAGACTTGTTTCTCTATAATGCTTTTAATATTAATAATACATTACATTTCTATAGCACTTTTCAAAGTACTCAAAGACACTTTACATTACAGGTAATTAAAACATCCTAAAATCTACACAATAAATGTAAAAAAATTAGGGCTGTCAATCGATTAAAAAAAATTAACTAATTAATCGCACATTTTGAAATTGCGATTAATTAACATAATATCGCGATTAATGTTCATTCTTTTAAAGACAAAACTTCACACAGAGCTGTGTTTGTATTTAATATCGTGGATGATAAATTGTTTCTTCAGTGAAACATCAGATTAGTTTAAAAAAAAGAAGTATATTGAGACCCCATTGGTCCTGTCATCTTTAACACTGAACAGCAGAACCAGTGGCCTTGGTGACTGACTGACATTCACATATGTCACGTTAACCCTCTGGAGGCTGGGGGCATTTTATACATTTTACAAAATAAATTAAATTCCATTCCAGAACAATCTCAGCTCTGAAATGAGCCTCATTGTCCTCGCCCGTATTCTAGTGTTCATTGGTTTCTTTCCCCGAAATGTTGACAGACAAACGGATTGACCAATCACGTTGAAGGTTTCGTGTGTTCTTTCTTCCGCCGCGCGTCCCGACCACGTCGCCCGCCGTTCCTCTGTGTATCAGAGGGGAGGAAGGAGGAGCAGGAGGAAACCCGACTGATTCATCCACGAGTTAAACTGATTTCTGCTCCTTATTTTCGCGGAGAAATGATTGTTTTAAAAACGGAAACAGTGTCAAACCGTACTGCCGCGGTTTTAAATCATGACCTCCAGAAGGTTTGGTATGAATCGGACGCAGCGTGTAGGAGAACTCGCCAATTATGTGTTTTTCACAAAATTCAAAATGGCGGAAAATCTAAGTAGGCGGAGCTTAGGGCTCTGAGAGGCTATTTTGTAGAGCAGGTCCAAGTGGACATGTGTGACATATTTCAAGTAAATCGGACATTCTGGGTGAGGGGTGTCACCGGTAAAACTTTGAGGTGGCGCTAGACAGCAAATTTTTAAAGCCGAATTTCGAGGTCCATGTCATCCGTCTATTTTCACCAAGCCTGACAAGCTTGCCAAATTTGGTGAGTTTTTGTCACGAGGAAAATATGTACACAATGTTCAAAAATAAAAAGATGTAGAGAAGGCTCTGTCCCCTCTTAATACATTGTATTAGGGGAACTTTATGAAAGAAAAAGAGTGGCACATAAATATGAGATATGAGTTCACAGTTAATTACAATTCCTCCGTTTACTCTCATCTTCACACAAGACATTTTCATTGTATGACCTCTGAGAATAATGCAATGCGTGACGAGCATAAAGACGCCCTTGTGTGTACTTGTGTCCCATCAAAGCCCGACTATAAACAAAGCCTAACAGACCGATGCCGTCCTGATAACCGCACGCGGCGAGAGGATTGTTGTGTTTGATAAGCCGGTTTTCTTTCTTTCTTTCTTGACGCTTTGATAAATATTCCTCTGATTTGAAACTCCCGTTGTCTTCCTCAGACTGGACCAGTCCATAGGGAAGATCACTCTGTTCCAGTCGGGCTCTGGTAATTGTTCACCCCGCTGCTCTCTCGAATCATATTACAGTAATTATACAAACCCCAGTGCTAATCCTCCCGTCTGCTTTATGAACTTCCCTCTGCAGACCGAGCCAAAGACAAAGGCACCAACTCCATCGGATCCAGACTCAACCGGATGGAGGGCAAGGTGGGAATTTGTGCAATAGTCGCCGTTTCAGATCATTTGTTTTTGTTTGTGAAATGGAATAGTCAGTTGTTAACTTTAAAAAGAAGCCTTTTCCACCAAAAAGTGGCCAAACAAAAGTATTTTAATCACAAAAAATGCCTCAACAAGTGCGCCTCACTTTTCCCGCCTTTTTCGACCGAGCGGGGAAATTACCAAACAAATATTTGGGTCGAGAAATTATATAATTTGTAAATAATAAGGTGGTCAGGGCTTGTAATTTTCGCAGTTGAATGTATTGTGTCATGAAAAGGACTGCTCAGGGTTTGTACGGTTATGGAAAACCTGGAAAAGTCCTGGAATTGTAAAATGATTATTTTCAGGCCTGGAAAAGTCCTGGAAATTTGTTATAGTCATTTGTGCATTTACGCTGGGTTTTAAATAATTTTTATAATATGCTTTTAAAAGAATGACGCTCAAAATATTAACCGTCATATTATTATTGTATTTTGAACGCGCCTCAACTGAAAAGACATAAATGTTTTTTCTTTTAATCTAAACTATTATCTCTCATTCATTTGTGTTATTTAAGGTTATATACTGCATGCTTTGGAATTTTCATTGTTAGTTTAAATACGAAATGTTCTCACTTTTTCATGTAAACATCGAGACTTTACAAAATGTTTGTTCATGGAAATTCTGGTTTAAAGTTATGGAAGAGTCCTGTACACCCATTGGTCAGCATGTGTATGAACCCTGACTGCTATGAGTAAAAAAGATCATAAGTAGTGAGTCAAAATCCGAGCTGGTGTACATGTTGCTTATATTTATTAATATTTGATTAAATTGTCTTAGATAACGCACATGGACCACAGTCTGAACCGCATCGTCGAGTCCCTCACCGTCCTGATGGGCCAGAGGGACGCCGCTGAGGGTGAAGGTGGAGGCGGGCCGAGGCCGCGGCCCGCCTCCACCTTCACCTGTAATGTCCTCCCCAGCCAGGACAGCCTGCCAAGCTACGACCAGCTGTCCTCGTCACCTTCGTCCTTCACATCCAACACCGCCAGCACCGCCGCCGCCGCCACCGCCTTCACCACGCATCCCGCCAGTCAGGACGATAGCGGCTAAAAAAAAACAAAGAAACTGGAACTAAACATTTTTTTTAAGTGCATTTCTCTTTTTCATATAATTCATGAAATGTATTCGGATCTTACCCAGTTG
Organism: Pseudoliparis swirei; assembly: GCF_029220125.1. NCBI lineage: Eukaryota > Metazoa > Chordata > Actinopteri > Perciformes > Liparidae > Pseudoliparis > Pseudoliparis swirei. The sequence continues at coordinate 31,350,337 of NC_079391.1, read as the reverse complement.
TTACTCCATCTGTCTGTCTGGCTGGTATAAAAAAAAAATTCTAATTAATATCTCATGAGACCTTTTAATATATTTTTACGAAATATATTACCGTGTAACGAAATTCTGTCAGCAAAAATACCAAGTGTAACTTTTTACATTTGCAGTAGTTATAAATTAGCACCAAAAAACAAGTTTAACTGCAGGAACGTAAACCGTCCTCGAGCTCTAAATGCACTTATTGCACTAAATGACTATCGCAACTTTAAAGCTAAAGCAACCGACGCACAAGTGAAAGCTAACTATCTGGGAGATGGACACAGCTTGTCAACTTAATTAGATTTCCTCTTTTGTGTTTTCTGTGTATTGAAAATATACATTTTTCTGATATCTTGGCATATCCATTTGTTATACTACGTAACTAGAGCTAACGGCATTCATGCTGAACTAGCATCTACAACTAGCTTATTGGCTTCTATTTATGTCTTCAGTATATTCAATGGGCTGCTGATGGATACCGGGCTATTCTTATTATTCTAATAAGTGAACAATATCCAAAGGCCAACGATTATTAGCCTGTTAATGTTTTAGGATTTGGGGGGAGATACACACAACTAAAAAGCTAAAGCAGAAAACCCCCAAAAAATGAACAGTTGCTAGCTAGTAAGACGGAAACAGCTGGACAATTGTACTTTATTTGATTCATTCCCGAATTGTTTTCTGTAAATGAAATATGTATATAAATATATATATTTATAAATATATACGTATATATATGTATATATGTATATATATATGTATATATATAGCTATAAATATATATGTGTATATATATATATATAGATATATATTTCAGCTCGGCACATTACTTTGTTTTAATTTAATAACTAAATGACGCGGACGCATTCAACTTCCCAGCAAGCTAACGGGACTAGCGTAGCGTAGTCCCATCTTTCGACTCTCGTGGAGTTCTTGGAATAATACTAATACTAATCATACTTTCCTTTTTTATAGAGCTTTTCTAAGTACTCTCAAGATGCTTTAAAGACGCTTGTGCCTGGCGAAATAGATGCACTCGATTTCTGAAACACATTTTAAAGGACCACTAAGGGGCTTTATTGGCAGGGATGGAATATAATATTGAAAAGTCGGCTTTTATTTAGCCTATGCTCACCTGAAATAGACGTATACACCTTTAGAGCTGTGGATGAGTGCGTACAGAGCAGAACATCGTGTTTCTAACCCTGAACTGAAAGAAAAGAACAACCAGAAACTAACACTAAGCTAACTGCTGCCAACTCATTCACTTTTCCACTGGACACACATGCTGACTCTGCTATTCTCAGCTTAAATATGCATAATATTAAGGCATTATAGCTTTTTTTTTTCATATTTTTTATTTTAAACCTCATTGCCTGTTACAACTCTGCATGTTCGCTCGCTGAATGTTATTGTATTTACATGAAACATCTTCTCGGATCCATATGTGAATTATTTTTAACATTATTAACATTGTTTAGTATATTGCATTGGCCTTTCATAACCTTGAGGTTTGAAGTCTGTGAGAATTTTATAAATATTACTTGAAATCTATTCAATTTAAAAACAAAAACGTTGCCACGGCCTCGGCATCCTGAACTGTGATAAAAAATGCTGTATTTTTCGTGAAAAAGATGCACATTGTATTAATGAATATTTAAGGGAAGAGGCCTTACTTTTCAATACTTCACTGGAAAGCCTTCAGTTTAATCAAATGCCGTTTTCATTGTTGTCGCTTGTTTGTTTGTCTCGACATATTCATCCGTTGCAATAAAATATTGTGGTAATTATCACCCGGCGTCTTACGTGTTGTGTCTGCTGCCTCGAGGGGAATCTGTGACGAAAACAAACGAGCTAAATATTTCAGTTTATCGCGAGTTTCCTTTTTCTTTTGCCAGAGGTGGTGTTGAAAAAAGCTAAAATAATTCAGTTTTTAACATTTGAAGTTGCTTTTCTCCTCAGTCATCAATCAAAATTCATTTAATTAATTTACTCTTGTATGTTCTGTGTCTCTGACATGATGTTTTTATTCTGTCCATTTCAATAAAAAGTGCACTCTTATTTTATTTGTGAGTCTTCTCATTGCATGTCTTGTGAGTACTTGACAATGTCAAAGAGTATATTCACTATTCTCACTATTAATTGTTTGTCCACCCATTGGAAAGCGTACATATGATACAATCATTGTATACGTAAATATTTTTAGGTTTATTCTGTGACTTTCTGCCTCTCGGGACTACAGATGAAAAAATGGCCTCTTGGCTGAATGGCACATTTACAGTAATTTGTTTTTATTAATGTGCACTGTTGTCCCTTATCAAAAAAATGGAGGCTTCACTTTAAAAGTTACGGTTTACGTAATAACCGCGGCAGAATTTCCTTTATTGTAGGGGGGGGGGGCTTTGTCTTTCCTCACTGACTTTGGGAAATGGACAAAAGCATGGCTAACACCAATGCTCTTTACACGGGTGACCTTTGGGCGGCAGATGGTGACCCCGTCCCCGCTGACCGTCCGCGGGGTGCCCGGGCATTCCTTTACACGAGTGGCCGTGCAGAGAAAGGACCCAAAGTGACCATCTGCCTCTGGCGTCCACCACAAAAGGGCCGGCCGCCCTCCCAAAGTGTGCTGAGGGTGGTTGTTTGGCCTTTGTGCAGGTGGGGGGAGGGCCGAGGTTCCACAACAGGGAGAGAGAGGAGTACAACAGTCATGAACACAAATACAGAGGATCAATACACCCCCTCAACAAAAAGAAAAAGTGTCTTCTTTTGGAATAGCTGCTGACGGTGGTTAATTTGCTGGATCGTCAGCGAGACTAAAATATACAACGCAACACATTTAGATCCAATTCATGAGGATTTTTTGGTGTCATTTCTATACACCTTGATTTAAATGTGCATTTCCAATTCTACACTCCCGAGGCGGCTTATTTATGAAATTATGGAAACGTATTTCCGACCAACATCTGCCTCCCCTGCAGTTTTGTCGTTGAGCTTCTAATGTGAATCTAACTTGATCAGAAGAAGCAGAGATCATGCAGATTAATATAATTTCCATTTCCTTATTCACAGCATCTGGGTAATATTTTTAGTGAACATACGCGCATACGTCATTTAATACATTCAGCACCAGTTCTGTATTAATTGACAGAACCAATGCGCTCCTGAAAGCCTAATTCACTGATGATGCACTGAGCAGCTTGGAGTTTATATGTAATTAAGGCGATGGGTGGAGAAATTGGGATCCCAACGGGATCATTTTGGACCCGGGGGATGGTTTGATTATTGATTTCTTGACTGCGACAGACACAAATCCGTTGGAGCGGAGCGTCGGAGCGTCTGCTCCCGATGCAGAGATAACATTAACATTGGGCTGTCTTTGGCTTTTAGGCGTTTAAAAAAATAGAAAATGTAAATGTGATGTTTCTGATCTTTCTATTAAAGCATCGGTGTCAGGCTCATTTTCACCGTGGGCCACATCAGCATCATGGCTGCCTCTTAAAGGGCCGGTGTAACTATAACACTGTGTAAACTACTGCTGAACATATAGTTAAATAACTCTTTGCATTTGATTTTTGTTTATTTGATTGTTGAAATAGTCGACATAAGAAAATGCCCCTAATATTATAACATACAGCCATTTAATTTGAAACCTTCAAAATAAAAGCACAGGATATTTTTGTGACATTGAGAAAAGGCGATCACGCGTCTTTCAGGTCGTCAGGGGCCGCGTACAAGTGACGCGATGGGATGGATTTTGGCCCGCGGGGCTTGGGTTTGACACCTGTGTATTAAAGTAAACACACGAGCCAGGAGGGAGAATAAATAATCATCAGCGGGGATCGTTGTGGACACATGTCAATGATAATTGCCACTTTGACTCTGAAAAGGGGAGTGAAAAGAAGAAAAGTTATGGAAAAGACCTGCGTGGGGGGGGGGGGGGCTCCAAAGGCTGATTTGCAGGTGAAATAGACGGCACACTCTGCTTTGTGGCCATTGTTCTGCTCCGCGGCCAGATGGCCTCTTGGAATTCTATAGAGACGAGAAGAAGAAGAGGAAGAAAACCCCAGTGGGAGTGAAGACGCCTCTGTGGGATTTGGCCTCTGTAATGGGCTAATTTGGCATTTACAGCTCATATTAACGGATATAATTTCAAGCCTGACTGCACAGTCCTTACGCTCGCGATTACGAAGCAAAATGGCGCGGCTGTGTCCAGACGCCGTCGAGGTAGCTCCGCGGAGATTGTGCGCTCTTTTAGTTTTTGTGTTTATTTTTAATGTTTTCTTTGCCACGAACACATCGGCACTAACAGCATACGACCGCAGCACACTTTTGGACATAAACTTTTGCGCAAAACAAGGGTTTTTGTCCACTTTTTCCATCGATCCAGCGTGGCCGGCAGAGATCGTACGAGCGAACCACAACAACAACAGTGGAGCCGCTACTACGGGGAGACGACGAAAACATCGAGGGAAGCGGAGCGAATTCGAACAGACTGAGAGTTCAAGCCCACCGTCCACCTCTGCCCAGCATCCTTCTTGCTAACGTCCAGTCTCTGGAAAATAAGATGGATGATGTTAGGGCAAGGATCAGATTCCAACGGGACATGAGGGACTGTAACATCTTTTGTCTGACGGAAACATGGCTGACCCGCTGGTGCCGGATCGAGTCATATGCCCAACCGAGTCCTTCTCTGTTTGCCGTGCAGACAGAACGGAAGAGTCTGGTAAATCTAAGGGTGGAGGGGTTTGCTTCATGACTAACAACAAGTGGTGTGACCCCAAGAACATTAAGACTCTTTCTCGTTCCTGCTCGCCGAACCTGGAACATCTGACGATCTCATGCCGTCCATTCTACCTCTCCCGGGAGTTCAGCTCGGTCATCACCACAGCCGTCTACATACCACCACAAGCGGACACCGACGTAGCACTATCGGACCTACATGATGTGTTATGTCGGCATCAGAACAAGTATCCCGACGCGGCTGTGGTGGTGGCTGGGGACTTTAACAGGGCAAACCTAAAAAAAGTCATGCCGAACTTTCACCAGCACATTACGTGTGCTACCAGAGGGGAAAGAACGTTGGACCACTGCTATACGCCATTCAAGAGAGGCTACAAGGCTGTCTCTCTCCTCCGTCGAAAATCAGACCATGCCGCCATTTTTCTGCTTCCGGGGTACCGGCAAAAGATCGCGCGGGAAGCGGTAGTGACGAGGAACGTAATGCGGTGGTCTGACCAATCAGAGGCTGAGCTACAGGACGCTCTGCGTGTCGTCGACTGGGACATGATCCAATCCAGTTCCAGTGACGTCAGCGAGTTTTGGAAGTAGCAATGAGCCTCATAGCAACGCTAGCGGACACCATCGTCCCCACGGTAAAAGTTAGGGTCTTTCCTAACCAAAAGCCGTGGGTTGATAGATCCATCCGTGAAGCTGTGAACGCCCGTACTGCTGCCTATAACTCCGGTCTTGTATCCGCAACATGGACGAGTACAAGGCAGCGGTCTATGGACTGAGGAGGGCGGTGAAGAAGGCCAAGAGGAGGTACCGAGACAGAGTGGAATCACAGATGGAGCAGCGCGACACCAGGCGCCTATGGCAGGGGCTACGGACTATCACAGACTACCAGAGCAGACCCCGCGCTATGGTGAGTGCCGACGCATCCCTAGCGGACGACCTGAACTCATTTTATGCACGGTTTGAGGCTAGCAACAACAGCGCTAGCTCGCCGGCTAACAACAACACCGTTAGCGTAGCCGAGGTGAGTTCTACCGCTGGGGATAAACACACACTCTCTGTGACCGAGCACAGTGTGAGGAGGGCTCTGTTGAGGGTGAACACCAGGAAAGCTGCAGGTCCAGATGGCATATCTGGGCGAGTACTGAAGACCTGTGCTAACCAGCTAGCTCCAGTGTTCACCACAATATTCAACCTCTCCCTGGCTGAGTCCGTGGTCCCCGCCTGCTTCAAGAGATCCACTATTGTCCCTGTGCCCAAGAATGCTTCTCCAGCATGTATGAATGACTACCGACCGGTGGCCCTCACCTCGGTGGTCATGAAATGCTTTGAGAGGCTGATAAAGGACTACATCTGCGCCTTCCTCCCTTCCTCCATGGACCCGCTGCAGTTTGCTTATCGCCCAAACAGATCCACGGATGATGCTGTCTCCCAGGTACTGCACACCACACTCTCTCATCTGGACAGCCAGAGGGGGCTATGTGAGACTGCTGTTCATTGATTATAGTTCAGCTTTCAACACCATAGTCCCCTCCAGACTGGCCGGCAAGCTGATTGAGCTGGGACTGAACACCCCTGTGTGCTTGGATCCTGGACTTCCTGACCGCCAGGCCACAGGTGGTCAGGGTGGGCAGACACACCTCCAGCACCCTCACCCTGAACACAGGATCCCCCCAGGGTTGCGTCCTCAGCCCCCTACTGTACTCCCTGTACACACATGACTGTGTGGCCAGGTTCAGCTCAACACCATCATCAAGTTTGCGGATGACACAGTGGTGGTGGGCCTGATCTCCGACAACGACGAGAAGGCCTACCTGGAGGAAGTTGCTGATCTGTCACTCTGGTGCCAGGACAACAGCCTCATCATGAATGTCACCAAAACTAAGGAGCTGATTGTGGACTTTAGGAGGGTACAACAACAGAGGACGTACTCACCACTGGGGATTAACGGGACTACTGTGGAGAGGGTGAGCGGTATAAATACCTGGGAGTCCACATCACCGAGGATCTGACATGGTCAACAAACACAGACACTCTGGTGAGAAAGGCAAGGCAGCGCCTCTACCACCTCAGGCAGCTGAGGAAATTTAAAGTTTCCCAGAGGATCCTTCAGTCCTTCTACTCTGGAGCTGTAGAGAGCGTCCTGACAGGAAGCATCACAGCCTGGTTTGGCAACTGCTCCGCTCAGGACAGGAAGGCTCTGCAGAGAGTAGTGCGTTCGGCTGAGCGCACTATTGAACTACACTCCCACCCTGCAGGACTTGTACACCAGGAGGTGCAGAACCAGAGCCGGCAGGATCATGAAGGATCCTCACCACCCCAACAACAGACTGTTTCAGCTGCTGCGGTCAGGCAGGCGCCTCCGTAGTCACGCTGCAAGAACAGAGAGACTGAGACGGAGTTTCTTTCCTCAGGCCATCAGGATTGTGAACTCCGACCTCACCAGGACCCCCACATAGACCCACATAACTGCCCCTCTTAGGCACACACACACACACACACACACACACACTTACTGTAAATATTGTGTTGTTTTTTATTGTAAATAGTGTGTACTTGTTGCCCTTGCACATTCCTGCTGAGCATTGCCACTTTCATTTCACTGCACACCCTGTGTGTGTATGTGACAAATAAAAACATCTTGAATCTTGAATCTTGAATCTTGAATACAAGCCGGGGGGAAAATGCAATTACTCGAAAAACTTTTTTCTTTTTTGTGTCCCGCTCCTTCGATTGCCAAACTTTGCAACTTGAATTGATTTTTTTTTCTTTTCTCCGCGACTTCAGAGGCGCACTTATTATTAGCTTATACTTGTGTGTGCGGTTGCCACAAAGTCAGCACAAAACAAAATATGTGCCCGTCTCATAAGACGGCAGTCATATTGAAAACGTGATAACTTTTAAATTATCTTTATCAATTCACAATTGCACACCTCTAGGGTCAGCGTTATGCGGCGGTAAGTTAACGCAGCAGCTTTTATTAAATAAGCGTTAGTCACTTACTTTTTAATACCCGATAATGCACTTATTTTAGGGGGGGGAAAGAAGCAGGATCGATATAATAAAGCATATGTCAAGTATAAGTTGACTCGACTTTATCTTGACACATGCGATATTATATTAATATCTTCCCGAGAAAGTATCTTTCCCTCTGTGTGTGTGTGTGTGGTTACCGGAGCTTCTCAGAGCCGCCATGTTGAGAGCCGTGTGGAGACAATAGAAAAGCTCCCGATCTCGATCTCTGGCTGTCAAGATGTTTTGTCCGTTGCTTCAGGGAAACCGTCTCGGTCATAAAGAGGAGACCTGTTGCTCGCGCATAAACATCGGCTACTTTATCTTGTTTATTACGGCTCAGCGTGATTGCATCCTTAACTGTCGGTGTGTGCTGCGGGGAGCAGTTCACATGGAAAGCTTAGAGGAAATAGGAATTGTGAGGCAATGTTTGGAGATTCTTACTTTCCTGTTTGAATCGTTGCTATTTTGTCTCTAAGATAGGGAAAAAAATGAGGATACTATTAACTTTCGACGCGACTGAGAGGACCGCTTTGATGATTAATGTGTTGCAAAATGAAATCAACAAATTCCATTTTGATTAATGAATGAATTAGGAATGCGAAACATTACAATGTGTCGAATCTCAAAGAGTAAATATTCCCAGAGGAGTCGTCAGCAGATATAATAATCACCCGGAAGTAGAATCGATGAAAAGGTTTATTAAAATATCAACATGTGTAGCCATTTACAACCTCAGTGCATTTAGGCATAAAAACAATAAAACATATTTGGAAAAATTAGCAGTGGAAAAAATGCATAGACATTAAGTTAAAGTCCATAAATAGAATAAATAATAGAACACAAAATCGTATAATTTAACCCCGGTTGATAAAATACTAAAACTGGCAATAATTAAATAAAATAAAAATAAAAAAGAACATTAAATAGAATCCTTTGGTGCAGTGAATCGTCTTTGGGTCCAGTCCATAAAACATAACAAGTCCATTTTCCCGCAGCGGGTTCACCGTAATGTTTTGCACGCAGCTGCTTCACTGGAACGTGTGAGGAAAGGAGTCAGGATGCTCCTGCTTTCTGTCGTCCTCCTCCGCTTTGCGAAGAAATCTGCCAAGAAAAGAACACATTTAATTCACTTAATATATTAAACGGAGCGTTCTGGGCTCGTGTGCGAGGAGCAGTTATTACACGTTAACTAACGGAGTCGGGAGAGCAGCCGCTTCTCTCTTTATTTGCTTCCCCAAGTCCCGTTAACTTTCCTCTCTACGGCAACCGCGAAGGGACAAATCATCTCCAATACAAACACATGAGACCTGACCATATTTTACAATTTGTACACACTTTTTGGAGTTGTTATTGAATCCGCGTGGGGTTTCTGCGTGAGCTAACCCCTCATTGTGGATATAAAAGTATGTTGTTGTTCCCTCACCTGTGATTCGTGCGTTTCTTCCGGGCTTGGCTGCCGGTCTCGAGAGCGTCCTCTTCCTGCGCGCGGCCGTCGTCGCTTCCGCGGGACACGAGCGGCGCGTGTTGGACACGCTCGAGCGGTTCTCCTGGTCTTTGCCAGCGCCGTCCTCGCGCTCGCTCACCCCGTCGCGCGCCGCCGCCGAGCAGCACGCGCCGTCCGTCGGCCGCGCGCATTCCCGGTAGACGGCCGCAGCGGCGGCGGCGGTGGCCGGGACTTCGTCCCACTGGAAGCGGCCGCTCAGCGGCGTCTCCGTCTGGAAGTTGAAGTTCCAGCGGCGGCTGTCCTGCTCCGCGAACTCCCGCAGATTGAGCGCCAAGTCCCGGCGCAGCTGCTCGTGGTCCACGGGGCCGAACAGACTCCTGCAGACCGGCTCTCTGCGCCCGGCGGCATCCATCCTCTTGGCTGGAGTTCTGGTTTTGGTGGAGGAGTAAAAAAAATATTTTTTTTGGTGACACTCTTTTGAGTGTTTGCGTTTCGCCCGTTGGTTCTCTGCTCGGCTCTGGACGTCGCCTCACTGCGGGTCCCATTTAAAGGCTGCCGGGCGCACGGGGTCCTGTTTGTACGCAAAGAGCCGAGGCAGCTGATTGGCTGCAGCTCTGTGAGTGCACTGATCAAGGCGAGGGGGGCGGGGCCATCCATTGTGTGGCGAAGACCACTCGAGACCATCGATCAAGGCCCACTGATACTTTATGTTTAATTAAGTCCTTCCGTCTTTTCCTATGTGGCTCTATTTGTTGTGGCACAACAATCCTAAATAAAGAAAACAAACTCAAAAGTCGTAGTCACAACACTGTTTATGTACATTATGTGTTTGTTTGTTTGTTTGTTTGTTTGTTGTTCTGAATGAAAGGAGCCAACGAGCAGCGGTTTGGGTTTCTGGGGAACAAGATTAGTGGCCGCCGCGGCAGGCGCTTCTCCCAGGGGCCACAGAAACATAAAGGCTCTTAAATGGTTCTTTAAAAGGCTTTGTGGTTCTTTGAAGAACCATCACAGACTGAAGAATTTTATTTTTCATTTGAGGCACTATTTGAAGAACTCTTTAAGCAAATGTTTTTTTAAAGAACCCTGGTTTGAAAGGTTATTTGTGGAACCAGAAATGATGCCTTAAAGCGCCATTTTTAAGGTTCTTGAGACATCTTAATAGGTTCTTTAAATGATTCTTTAAGGGAATGGTTCTTTGAAGAACCCTGGTTAGAAAGGTCCTTTGTGGAACCAAAAATGGTGCCTTAAGGAACCATTTTTGAAGGTTCTTTGAGACACCTTTATAGGTTCTTTGAAAAACTATTTAAGGAAATGTGTCATGATCTGGAGTTTGTGTTTAGTTTTGTGTCTTGTTTTGAATTCCTTGTGTCGTCTGTCTCCCTGTGATTGTCTGCCCTGGTCCTGATTGTTTCCTTCTGTGTGATTGCTGGTCCCGCCCTCATTGTGTTCACCTGTGTCTCGTTCCCCGTTGTCCAATCACCTCCACCTTGCCTGTGTATGTAAACCCTGTTCGTCTCATTCCCAGTGTGGCTTCGTACTGTTTGGTCCGCGTGTTTGTCGTCCTGTTCTGGTCTGGTCTGGTCTGTGATTTGTGGAAAAATAAATATAGTTGTGCAGTAATGTCGGCATTTGGGTCCTCTCTCGCTGCGACAACCCGGACTACCCTTGACAGAACGAAGCCACCAATAATGGACCCAGCCTTCAGTTTCCGCTGCACAGTTCCTGCCTGGCCAGCTAACGCTCATGTTTTGCTTGAGGAGATGGGAGACCCTCCGGCAATGCAGTCAGTGTTGGCGGTTCCTGTCCCGAGTTCCATCACGTTCCAGTCCAGGATGTTCCGTTCCAGTCCCGTGTTCCGTCACGTTCCAGTCCCGTGTTCCGTCACCGGCTCCAGTCCCAATGTTCCAGTCCCGGAGTTCCATCACCGGTTCCAGTCCAGGATGTTCGGTTCCAGTCCCGGTGTTCCGTCACGGTTCCAGTCCACGATGTTCGGTTCCAGTCCCGGTGTTCCGTCACGGCTCCAGTCCCCAATGTTCCAGTCCGAGTTCCATCACGGTTCCAGTCCACGAGGTTCTGGTTCCAGTCCCGGTGTTCGGTTCCAGTCCACGGTGTTCGCTCCAGCCCCGATGTTCCAGTCCCGTGTTCCATCGCGTTCCAGTCCACGATGTTCTGGTTCCAGTCCCGGTGTTCCACGCTGCCGTCGGTGTTCCGCCGTCGCATGTTCCGGTTCCAGTCCCGATATTCCAGTCCCGATGTTCCAGTTCCAGTCCCGTGTTCGTCGCCGCCTCCAGGCCCGATGTTTTGGTTCCAGTACCGTGTTCCGCCTCCGTTCCGCCCGTCCTGTTCTCCCGGCCCGCCTCCGTCAGTCACAGTTCCCGGGACCGCCCATCCCCGGTTCCCCATGTCTCGTCGCCTGGTCCTGGTCCCACAGGGACCCCATCCCCTGGGCCCGGTCCCCTAGCTCCCCGCTCTTGTCCTCCGGCCCGCCCTCCAGAGCGCACCTCTTGGCCTGGTTATCGTCCTGCGGCCCGCCCCGGACTGCTTCTGCAGCCTTGGACCCTCCTCCGGCTCCCCTCCACCCGCCCTTGTGGAACGCTTGGCCGTCTGGAATTCGTCCCTTGAGGGGGGGGTACTGTCATGATCTGGAGTTTGTGTTTAGTTTTGTGTCTTGTTTTGAATTCCTTGTGTCGTCTGTCTCCCTGTGATTGTCTGCCCTGGTCCTGATTGTTTCCTTCTGTGTGATTGCTGGTCCCGCCCTCATTGTGTTCACCTGTGTCTCGTTCCCCGTTGTCCAATCACCTCCACCTTGCCTGTGTATGTAAACCCTGTTCGTCTCATTCCCAGTGTGGCTTCGTACTGTTTGGTCCGCGTGTTTGTCGTCCTGTTCTGGTCTGGTCTGGTCTGTGATTTGTGGAAAAATAAATATAGTTGTGCAGTAATGTCGGCATTTGGGTCCTCTCTCGCTGCGACAACCCGGACTACCCTTGACAAAATGGTTCTTTAAAGAACCCTGGTTTGAAAGGTTATTTGTGGAACCAGCAATAGTGCCTTAAAGAACCATTTTTTAAGGTTCTTGAGACATCTTTATAGGTTTTTTGAAGAACTCTTTGAGGAAATGGTTCTTTAAAGAACCCTGGTTTGAAAGGTTCTTTGTGGAACCAGAAACGGTTCTTCTCCGAAGAACCATTTTCGGTTCCAGATGGCACCTCAATTTTTCTGTGTGTTGGTTCTGTTTCCCAAAAAGAGGGAGAGAGTCGAGGACGGTCTAAAACCAGTGAGTCAGAATGAGTTTTAAGCTGCATGTAGGTCGAGATTATACAGAAATGAAGTACTTCCTTTAATTGCTTTTGTTTGACCACATTGAAAGAGCCCCACCCCCCCACACACACACACACACAGAGTAGAGTGCTCTCAATTCATGCGATCGCTTCAGAAGCACAATCAATCAACTACTATATGCTAATTACATCATAATTATTCCCTGATTAAAGAGTTTCCGTGGTTGTCTCTCTGAGGAAGGCCCCTTGTCAAACAGCTTCACGGGGCCCATGGCATGCCAACTCATAGAGTGAATGCACAGTTGGCCATTGTTCTCCGTATTGTCTCTGCTGTATGGAGGCGGAGTCAAGAGCGTGAGCATGGCGCTACTCCAGAAAGTTAATTAATCTGACACAACGTCACATATTTGTCTCCATTGAACTGCCAGTCGATGTTGATCGGCTGTCCAATTGAGGGGATGCGGATCAATGGCCGGAGCTCATCACACGCTGTGGATCTATATCCATTTGGGCTGTCGTGGACTCATGAATATGTGAAATGAATAAAGGCACTAGAGCAGGGGTGGGCCTTTATTTTTCACAGGGCGCCACATGAGAAACAGAAAATATTGTGAACTCATTTGTGTATAACATTAATTGTATTTCTTTGTAAAGAAAGCAGTAAATTGCATTGTTTTGACGAGCTGTGACTGGTCAGAGGAAATGTTTTAATTATTAAGCAATGAAAAAAAGTGAGATTGCCTGACAAGAAATGTCATTCATTCAATCTCATTTTCAAAAAACACAATAGTAGACGTGAACGGAATGCAGAGAAGTTTGGGGTCACCCAGACAATTTGGTGATTTCCATGAAAACTCACACTTTTATTTTTCAAATGAATTACAAAATTATTATAAAATATAGTCACTGACGAAGTTTGAAATAATGATTTTTAATGTAAATATTAATGTTGTTCTTCAAACTTGTGGCTCAAAGGAAGGCCAGTTTTACAGCTTCTCTCACCAGCATAACTGTTTTCAGCTGCGCTCACATAAAAAGTGTTTTCAAGGGTTTTATACCCCTCCGCTAGTCTTCTAAGGCGATAACACAACGTACCATGAGAACACTGGAGATGGGCCTCTACACACCTCTGTAGAGACTTCATTAAACACCAGAGAATAGTCATTTACCACATTATCCATGTAGAGAGGGGATTTATGATTCATTTAATGTTATCTTCATTGAAAAAAACAGTGCTTTACATTTGAAACGACATTTCTTTTCTTTTTGATATATATTTATTTAGATTTGACAAATTAACAATACAGGACAAGAAAGGATTCAATACAAAGGGAAAGGTGAAATGAAAGGGTAAAGAACAATAAAAAACAGACCAAAAAATAGCTCACAAATAATGAGAAAAACCAGTCTGACATCGGTACATCTCTAAGGTTACATCATTAAATAAAGTCAGCATCGGTACCACTGTTTGGTAGTGTATATTTTTGTTGTATATTTGACTTTAGAGTAGAGACTGTGTCTGTCCCACGGCCACTTCAATTAAATAAATCAAAAGTAAGCAGAAGAGGAGTCGTACACAATAACCTTATACAAGTTAACACAATTATTTCAGCAGTGCAACAAAATAGGTCTATTAAATGTGGTCTCCTAAATATTCGATCTCTGTCATCTAAAGCTGTGTTACTGAATGATTTAATATCAGATAATCACATTGATTTATGTTGCCTAACTGAAACCTGGCTGAGCCATGAAGAATATGTCTGCCTGAATGAATCGACTCCTCCAAGTCATATTAATACTCACATTCCTCGAGGCACCGGTCGAGGAGGTGGAGTAGCAGCCATCTTTGAATCGAGCCTATTAATTAATCCTCAACCAAAATTACACTACACCTCATTTGAAAGCCTTGTTCTTAGTCTTTCACATCCAACCTGGAAAACACTACAGCCAATTCGATTTGTGATTCTGTACCCGCCACCAGGTCCATATTCAGAGTTTATATCTGAATTCTCAGAATTTATATCAAGTTTGGTTCTTAAAACCGATAAAGTTATTATTGTTGGAGATTTTAATATCCATGTGGATGTTGATAATGATTGCCTTAGTGCTGCATTCATCTCCTTGTTGGACTCGATTGGCTTCTGTCAGAGAGTACAGAAACCCACTCACAGCTTTGGCCACACGCTTGATCTTGTTCTTACTTATGGCGTTGACATTGAGCATTTGAACGTCTTCCCACAGAATCCTCTTCTGTCAGACCACAACCTCATAACTTTTGAATTTATACTACGGAGTGTACTCCGTTAGTCAAAAGTTTCTACACTAGATGTCTAACTGATAGTGCTGTAGCTAAATTTAAAGAAGCGATTCCTTCTGTATTTGATTCGATACCACGTCTCAATATAACAGAGGACTCCTGGTCTAACTTTAGTCCGTCCCAGATTGATCATCTTGTTGACAGTGCCATAGGCTCTCTGAGAATGACACTGGACTCGATAGCCCCTCTGAAGAAGAAGACAGTGAGGAAGAGGAGGTTTGCTCCTGGTATAACCCTCAGACCCGCAAACTGAAGCAACGTCACGAAAGCTTGAACGCATATGGCGTTCAACTAATCTCAAGAATCCCGCTTAGTTTGGCGAGATAGTCTTAAAACATATAAGAAGGCCCTCCGTAATGCCAGAGCAGCCTATTACTCATCAATAATAGAAAAATAAAACAACCCCAGGTTTCTCTTCAGCACTGTAGCCAGGCTGACAGAGAGTCACAGCTCTGTGGAGCCGAGCATTCCTATAAACCTTAGTGGTAATGACTTTATGAACTTCTTTAATGAAAAGATTTTAACTATTAGGGACAAGATTAATAATCTCTTGCCCATAACCAGTGCCAATCTGTTCTCAAGTGGAATGGCCTTGGAAACCGCTGTATGCCCTGGTGTATATTTGGAGGATTTTCTCCTATCAACCGTGACCAATTATTTTCAACGGTTTCTACTTCAACACGTCTACCTGTCTCTTGGACCCCATCCCGACGAGGCTGCTTAAAGACGTTTTGCCTTTAATTGGCGGCTCTCTATTAGATATTATCAATGTGTCTCTGCTAACAGGCCACGTACCACACTCCTTCAAGGTGGCTGTTATTAAACCTCTCCTGAAGAAGCCCACTCTGGATCCAGAGGTATTGGCTAACTACAGACCGATCTCTAGCCTCCTTTCCTCTCCAAGATCCTTGAGAAAGTGGTCGCAAATCAGTTGTGCGACTTTCTACATCATAATAGTTTATTTGAGAAATTTCAATCAGGATTTAGAAAACACCACAGCACCGAGACGGCACTGGTGAAAATTACAAATGACCTCTTAATGGCAGCAGATAAAGGACTCCTCTCTGTCCTGGTCTTGTTAGACCTTAGTGCTGCATTCGACACCATTGACCATGACATCCTGTTACAGAGACTGGAGCAGTCGATTGGCATTTCAGGCACGGCACTAATTTGGTTTAAATCCTATTTATCAGATCGATCTCAGTTTGTATTTGTAAACGATGACGCCGATACCCACCAACGTTAATCACGGAGTTCCACAAGGTTCTGTGCTTGGACCAATTTTATTTACCTTATACATGCTTCCTTTGGGCAATATTATCAGGAAACACTCCATAAACTTTCATTGTTATGCAGATGACACTCAACTATATTTATCGATAAAACCAGAGGAGAGCAACCAACTCTGTAAAATTCAAGCATGTCTTAAAGACATAAATACATGGATGACCTGCAACTTCTTGATGTTAAACTCAGACAAAACCGAAGTAATTTTAATCGGCCCTGAGCACCTCAGAGATCAATTATCTGGTGATGTGGATTCTGTAGACGGCATTGCCCTGGCATCCAATACCACTGTAAAGAATCTTGGCGTTATCTTTGATCGGGACTTGTCCTTTAACTCCCACGTAAAGCAAATCTCAAGGACTGCATTCTTTCATCTACGTAATATTTCAAAAATCAGGCACATCTTGTCTCAAAAGATGCAGAAAAATTGGTTCACGCGTTCGTTACTTGAGACTGGATTACTGCAACTCCTTATTAGCAGGCTGCTCTAATAAATCTCTTAGGTCCCTCCAGTTGATCCAGAATGCTGCAGCTCGTGTTCTCACTAAAACTAAGAAAAGAGATCACATCACTCCTGCACTAGCTGCTCTGCACTGGCTCCCAGTAAAATCAAGAATCACTTTTAAAATTCTTCTCTTAACCTACAAAGCCTTGATTGGTGATGCTCCATCATATCTTAAGGAGCTTGTCGTACCATATTGCCCCACTAGAGAGCTACGCTCACTAAATGCGGGACTACTTGTAGTTCCTAGAGTCTTAAAAAGTAGAATGGGAGCCAGAGCCTTTAGTTATCAAGCTCCTCTTTATGGAACCAGCTTCCAATTTCAGTCCGGGAGGCAGACACAGTCACCTCGTTTAAGAGTAGACTTAAGACCTTCCTCTTTGACAGAGTTTATAGTTAGGGCTGAATCAGGTTTGCCCTGGTCCAGCCCCTTGATATGCTGCTATAGGCTTATAGCTGCCGGGGACGTTTTAGGATGCACTGAGTACCTATCTCCTCTTTTTCTCTCCTTAAGGATGAATTTTCATCTCTCAATCACACGTTACTAACTCTGCTTTCTCCCGAAGTCCTTTTGACTTTACGCCTCATGGGGTCATCGGACCCTATGAGACGGCATAGATCCTATCTGCCTGATGGATCGTCTGGGTCGTGGAATTCCTGCTCATGACTACGCCACTGTCCTGTTGAGACTCCGCCACTCCTCCTCCCCACCGCCATCTGCCTGATGGATCGTGGAGGTCTCCATCGTGGAATATGCCTACTATGAACTATTCATACACTCTGTCATATTCATTGAATGTATTTAACTCTAAATCTGTCCTTCTGTACACATTACATCTATTGCATCTGTCCATCCTAGGAGAGGGATCCTCCTCTGTTGCTCTCCTGCAGGTTTCTTCCTTTTTTCCCCTGAAGGGTTATTTGGGAGTTTTTCCTGGTCCGATGTGAGGTTTTGGGGCAGGGATGTCTATGTGTACAGATTGTAAAGCACTCCGAGACAAATTTGTAATTTGTGAAATTGGGCTATACAAATAAACTGAATTGAATTGAATTGAAGTTGAGGGCCGGTCATCCTCCAGGTCTGCACTAGAGTTAAAGCCTATGGTCCTGATGAGAGACATTTGCGACATGCAAAAGCGACGGGATCTGGGATCGGCTTCCGGGAAAAAAAGGGGAGGAGGGAGGCAGGGAGCCCCCGCCTTTGCACAGGTAGAGTTCACCTGCGCAGGAAGAAGCAGAAGAAGAAAGCCTCAGCCAATTACAGGTGTGTTGTCGGGCAGGAGGGCGAGAGGAACGCTCATTCCAGCCATGCAGGAGAAACAAGGCACACCTATGGTGAGTGTGGACAGCTGTCTTTTTATTTTCTGTTAATCATGCATAAAAAGACTATTCGTGGTCAAGGTGTGTTATTTGTGTACGACGGCCAACGTTTTCCCCCCCACAATGCAGCGTTATCTGTTAATGACACACGCGGCTCACGCCCAGCCCGCATGGAGCTTCGAGAGGCGATGAAGCATTGTGGGGAAAAAGTAATTCTGCGATGTGTGGGTTGTGTAATGGAGAATAGTTCACACTTTCATATGTGGAGGATTTAATTACAGAGTTTGAGTTTGAAGATGAAAGCAGAAAGTCGTGGGGGTGCATAACGACCTCCAGAGAGAGATACACCTATAGTATTACAAATGGGTTTTTTCTTCATACACTTCTCCTCTGAGCGATATCTTATCTCTTTTCCTGGCTCGTTAAAGCGAAAGCTGTTTCTGTCTTCCCGTGATAATACTGCTTCAAAAACAAATATTACTTTTCCTCTCCAGGAACACGTTAAATTAAATAGAGTTGGGTTTTTCCGACACGGGTCCGAAGGGGGGGGGGGGGGTGGCCGGGTCGACCGATACACGAAACACTGTCTTCATCTGGTCTGCGAGAGAAAAGACGAGTTCCTCATGCCGCACTTCAAGCAGGACGTGTGTGTGTGTGTGTGTGTATATATGTGTGTGTGTGTATGTGTGTCGTTGATATTCGTGCATGCAGCCAAGTCTCTTCAGATTAAACATTGTCAATAGAAAAGGGGCCGTGGTTGTTTTTCCGCAATGTTCGTCTCACGAAGAAATATTTAAATATTTAGAACATGAAAGTGGAAAGAAAACAAAGGTGTCGCGTTGAACAACGGGTGCACGGAGGTCCTCTCTTTGATCGGTAGACGTCACACAAGGACGCCATTCTTCTCTCTGGTAATGACTTTCCTTCATGAAAACACATTTTTAATGACATCGCGGGACCGGAAACTAAGGTCCTTACTGGTTTGTAGTGGTGCGGTGGTCCTCTGTTGGTGGTGCAGGACAGTACGTGTGTGTGAGTGTGTGTGTGTGTGTCCGTACCTTTGCATGCAAATGGTCCTGTTTGCATACCCGATCGTCTTTTCCCTCCCAGATCCAGACCTGTAGTCAAATAAAGGCCTCCACAGCAAGCTGCTCACTAACATTAGAGCAGATGGCTCAACACAAATTGACTCTCGGTGTGTGTGTGTGTGTGTGTGTGTGTGTGTGTGTGTGTGTGTGTGTGTGTGTGTGTGTGTGTTAAACGTCGCACCGCAATTATATTAAGATGCTCGTTCGTACCCCGAGAAGCTCTCCGTCAAATAAATGTGCGCTTGTGCTGCATGTATTATTTGTTCCTCTTCTTCTTTTTTTTGGTTCTAATCATCTTTCACAAACAGCCCACGCAAATAAGGCCGGCTGATAAAAGTGTTCACTCAGGCAAAGGGATTATCTCCCAATGATGAAGGAGGTTCTTAACTCGGTGTCATTTATTGCTCAAGCGATCGGAGGTAAAAACAGACTGGGGCGGTTTTAAGATTCTGTACCTTGGAAATATACCTCCAAGTTGGCTGAAAGGAGACAGACACTTGATGAATGCAATGCTGGTGGCCTGTAAACAGACTATTACCAGAAAATGGTTATTACCAGAGTGTCCTACAATTAATTAATTAGTTGTAACAGAAATCTACAGAATGGAGCAGATTACAGCTCATGTTAACCAAAGAATGTTTCTTTACTCTATGGAAAATGATTTCTCCCCGCTTTATGTATAGTTTTGTTACTACGGTATTGTTTTTGTTTCTTTGGAGTGGCCTGAAGGTGCCACTCCACAGTTGCAAGACTGCTTTGAGTCCACCGACTGGGGGGTCTTCGAGCACGAGGACCTGGAACAGTACACTTCAGCGGTCCTGGGTTACATCAAGCACTGCATAGACTCCGTCACCGTGGACAAGCGTATCCGGGTACATCCCAACACGAAGCCGTGGATGACGGGAGAGGTGCAGCGTCTGCTCCGAGAGAGGAACACCGCCTTCAGCTCCGCAGATGGGGAGCTATACAGCACGGCCAGAGCCGACCTGAAGCGGGGGATCAGAAGGGCCAAGGCGGACTACAAGGCGAAGATTGAGGACTGCTTCCAGAGTAACGACTCCAGGCAGGTGTGGCAGGGGGTCCAACACATGACAAACTACAGACCCAGCCACCCATCGGCCGACGGGGGCGACCCTCAGTTGGTGGAAGAGCTGAACTCCTTCTCGCCCGCCACGAGGTGGGACCAACGGAAGCAGCCACACCACACCCACCAGCCCACAGCAGCCTCATCCTCACGGAACACGAAGGAGACGACGCTGAAGGCCGTGAACCCGAGGAAAGCAGCAGGGCCGGACGGCGTCTCGGGACGGGTGTTGAGAGACTGCGCCGACCAGCTGGCGGGGTCTTCACCAAGATCTTCAACCAGTCCTGTCCCAGGCCACCGTCCCATCCTGCCTGAAAACCTCCACAATCATCCCGGTGCCAAAAAGAAAACCATCAGCTGCTTAAACGACTACCGTCCAGTGGCACTCACCCCCATCCCCATGAAGTGCTTGAGAAGCTGGTTCGTTCCACATCATCTCATCCTTCCGCCCGCCTGGACCGTCACCAGTTTGCATACAGAGCAAACAGGTCCACGGATGACGCCATCGCCACAGCTCTCCACTCTGCCCTGTCTCACCTGGAGGGGGAGCTACGCACGGCTGCTCTTCATGGACTTCTGCTCGGCATTTAACACCATCCTTCCTGACAGACTGGTGACAAAACTGTCAGACCTGGGATTATCACACTCTACCTGCCGTTGGATTAAGGACTTCCTGTCTGACCGCCCCAGAGGGTGAGGATAGGTCCCCACACCTCCACGGCCCTCAGCCTCAGCACCGGGTCCCCCAGGGCTGCGTGCTGAGCCCCTACTTACTCCCTCTACACTAATGACTTCACCGCCGCCCACCCCAGCAACTCCATCATAAAGTTTGCTGACGACACCACTGTGGTGGGCTGCATCTCCGGGTGACGAGACCGCATCATGACGAGGTGGAGCAGCTGTCTGTGTTGTGCAAAGCGAACAACCTGCAGCTGAACAAGCTCAAAACCCAGGAGATGATCATCGATTACAGAAGGAAGAAAACTGTCATCCAGCCCTGTACATTGACGGGATTGTGTGGAGAGAGTCTCGGTCTTCAGATTCCTGGGCGTTCACCTGGCTGAGGACCTGTCCTGGAGAACCAACACCACGGCGATCGTCAAGAAGGCACAGCAGAGACTCTACTTCCTGAGAATACTCAGGAATTACCACCTCAGACAGGATCTGCTTGTGTCCTTCTACCGCTGCTCCGTGGAGAGCGTCCTCACCTATTGCATCTGCGTGTGGTTCCTCAGCTGCACAGCCGCAGAGAGGAACGCGCTCAGAGGGTCGTCAACTCGGCCCAGAAGATCATCGGGTGCCCCCTCCCCTCCCTGCAAGAACTGTACAGCTCTCGCTGCCTTAAGAAGGCAGTCAAGATCCTCAAGGATCCATCTCACCCGGGCAACGAACACTTTGTACGGCTGCGCTCAGGCAGGCGCTTCAAGACTATGTATACCCGGACCAACAGACTCAAGTTCAGCTTCTTTCCGAGGGCCATAAGCGCACTAAACGCTGCTAAGTTTCTAGAGAGTCAAATGTCGCATCCCCGTTCAATATGAGGAATCGTGCAATAAAAAATAAAAAAACTTAGGTTTACACTTATGTATAGTTCCCCTATGTTTATTTATGATTCATTCTGGTTTTTATATTGTCTTGTTTATATTGTCTTGTTGTTTTTATATTGTCCTATTAGCACCTTGGGATTGCATCTAAATTTCGTTGTTCCTTTGCACAATGACAAATAAAGATCATTCATTCATTCATTCATTCATTCATTTATATATGATATGATATGATATGATATTCCTTTATTCGTCCCACAGTGGGGAAATTTCAAAAATCACAGCAGCGTTGCACATCAGAGCATCAATGAAATAAATATAAAACACAAAACTAAATACTAAAAACTAAATACTAATAGTAATACTAAATATACAGGGGGAAAACAAAGTAAAGTGCTGAGTAAAGTAAAGTGCAGAGTTTGCCAGGATCTCCAGCAATCTCCTGCAGTTTGTTGTGAAAATTATTATCTGTATATGTGTTTGTTTTTGTGGGGGTTGTTTTACTTCTTTTTATACATAGAATCAGAAAAATTGAAATATGTGGACGTGAGATTCTGAACACTAATAAAATATTATTTTTTTTAAATTTAAACAGACATGGGGCGGTTTTCCTTGTAAATCAATAACTCACATATGAAACGTAAGTTCTGTGCCGGCCGTGATGTCAAAAGATCAGATCCCAAACGTGCTCAATGAAACCTCTTTGGGTTCAGAGGATCTGGGTCGAGAGCCCACGCGGCGTCGCGGACCAATTTTATCGCTTTCAATTCCTAGTCGGAGCATCACGCAGGAAGCACTTTGCATGTGAAGCGAGGATGAAAATTCAGTCGACTTTGCATCGACCACAAGTACGCCGGCCCTTTTCTCTCTCTTCCTCTGGTGAGCGAGTCCTAATGGATTTAGAGGGAATTTAAAGGCCTTTTTTCTTGTGTCTGTGAATGTGTGTGTTTGCAGGGCACGCTGCGGCCGCAGACGCGATGCCTGCGATGCGGCGAAGTGCTGCAGTGGTCCGAGGAGCTCAGGTGTGTGTGTGGCGTGGCGTTAAAGTCGGAGACGAGAAGCCCGCGGACGCAGCAGTGCGTTCAGAAGCTCTGATCTGTAAATGGATTACGGTGCAGTTGAGTGTTCCGGATAAAAGGAATCACCATCGGATTTGCCAGGCCGTGAATGGAAGAAGTGCGACATACAGGAAGCACACACAGGAACCAGTCTATATACCTTTCTGTCTTTTGACGGCCTATTCATGTACAGAGCAAGACATTATGTACTTATTGACATATAAGTACATCAGATGTTCTCACACAGAAAGGGCTGATTACTTCTAAACATCATTAATGAAGTTATTTACTGTCGTTAGCATTCGCTGTATATGTTAACTGTGGATTTCATTGTTTATCCTTGTGTTGGTTTCTTATTATTTTGTTAATTTTTGACATGAATCCATCCAACTAATATGAAAATTAATAGAAAAATCGTACCGACAAATTTAGCTACGACTCGTCTCAGGCGATTAAAATCAGAATCAGCGCTATTGGCGATGTATGCGTTTCCATACGAGGAATGTGCCCGTCGCTCTCGACGTTCAAACACAGGAATAGACAATAAACAACAACAAAAAAAACCAGGACAATGAAGTGGAGGGGTTAAATAAACAATTCAGAGCATTTCTGTTGACTCCACATGGCTCTCAACATGGCGTCGATGCAGCTAACGGCGCTAACATGCACCCAAAAGGCTCTGGCATCCCTCCACTATATTGCTGCTGCTTATAGCGTGTGGAGAACCTTTACATTGAACACAGAGCTAATGACAATATAAACCTTTCACACCTCTGAGATAATGACGTAGTTACAGTGCTAATATATACTGCGTGTTCCTCCCCAGCGTGCCGCTGGGCTGCTCCTGCTCCTCCACAGTGGACGAGACGCTGCAGAAAGCCGCCAGAGGCCTCACCGGCAGAATGAAGAAGGCGAAGAGCAACTGGGCCGCCGGGAGGGTGGGCGACATCGACTTCGTCGGGTTCACGAAGACCAGAGGAAAGGTGAAACCCCCGCGGTGGGAGAAAAAAAACCCGGGAAAAGGTCCCACGACGAGTATTTTCTTCTGGATCGGTGACCCCGACTCGCCTCCTTTCATTTCCAGTTCGTGAGGGTGAGCAGCGACACCGACCCGGTGCTGATCTACCAGATGTTGACGGAGGAGTGGGGCCTCGCCCCGCCGCACCTGGTGGTGGCGCTGGTGGGCGGGGATGAGCCGACTCAGATAAAGCCCTGGCTCAGAGACACTCTGAGGAAGGGACTGGTGAAGGCTACGCAGAGCACAGGTGACAAGAGCGGAGTCTTTTACATTACATTACATTACATGTCATTTAGCAGACGCTTTTATCCAAAGCGACTTACAATAAGTGCATTTCAACCTAGAGTACAAACTAAGAACAACAAGAATACAGGAAGTAACATTTCCTCAACATAGTCGAACTACAAAAGTACCATAAGTAAGTGCTATCTAAGTGCCACTGAAATCCTAATCTGTGTTTTAATCCAGATATAGTCGGAAAAGGTGTGTTTTCAGTCTCCGACGGAAGATGTAGAGACTTTCTGCTGTCCTGATGTCAGTGGGGAGCTCGTTCCACCACTGAGGAGCCAGGACAGCAAACAGTCTGGATTTCGAGTGATTAGCTCGAGGTGCAGGAGGCACAAGTCGATTGGCTGTTGCCGAGCGGAGCGAACGTGCCGGGGTGTACGGTGTGACCATATCCCGGATGTAGACGGGGCCCGATCCGTCTAGAGCACACATCAATCAGATGTGGGAAGTCCTTTTTCATTTTCATGTGCTTTTTAATTGCACGACCCTAATCTGCATAATCAGCTCTTTATAAAACACACTCGACTCTGCGGTTCGACGCGCGGTCGAGACTCGCTTCTACTTCCCATAGATACCGCTACCAAGTGCACAAAGAAAAATACCAAAACGCACACACACACAAGTCCAACTGCTTCTGCGTTCTCTAGGGGCGTGGATTCTGACTAACGGCCTCCGCTACGGCATCACCAAGCACCTGGGCCAGGCGGTGAGGGATCACTCGTTGGCCAGCACCTCCTCCAAAGTCCGCGTCGTGGCCATTGGCATCGCGCCCTGGAACATGATCCACAACCGAGAGGCGCTCATCAGCAAGGTCTCTGCCCCTACGGAGACGATATGCTTCCATATATAGAGAAAGCTATGAGGAAAAAAAGATATAAAAAAGATATTACTTCAATCATGACACGTCTTTGCGCGTGCGGTCCTCTCGTCTTCAGGCGGGCGAGCCGGCAGTGTACACGCCGCAGGATTTGCCCCACGGCTCGGTCTACTCCCTGGACAGCCACCACTCCCACTTTGTGCTGGTGGACGAGGATCCCGAAAGACCGGGAGCCACCAATGAGATGAGGGTCAAGCTGCTGAAACACGTCTCTCTCCAGCGCACCGGTTATGGAGGTAAAATACCCATTTTTGGGGGGGGAACGGGAATCCTGAACGGCGGCGGCGGAATTTTTAATTGTTGCCTGTTGACGTTCCTGCATTTTTTATGAATAAACTATGCAAGCTGTACAAATTCACTTAAATATTAAAAGTAGGAGTAGTCGTTTTATTTGAATTATGGATGCATTAAGTATTGTTTCTCTACAGACGTTGATGAATAACGCCCGCTTCATATTTTATGACCTCTTTTCTTTCGGCTCGGCGTAAACTCCGATGCCTCAAAACTCCGATGCCTCAAAACTCCGATGACTTAAAACTCCGATGCCTCAAAACTCCGATGCCTCAAAACTCCGACGCCTCAAAACTGTAAAGCTCCGTAAATCTGCTCCCCATTGGAATATGTCCGCCATTAAAATTCTGTGTGTTGGGTTTGGACTCTTTACAGCTCAAGGGGAGTAAATACAAGAGATGGAATAACAAAAGAACGTTTAGACTCCCCTCACTTCAGCACTCTTTGTCTTCCAACCGCAAATTAGCTCAGATAACCGGTGTTGCTTTGCCAGATTTAGGCAGTGTAGCGGTAAAATGTGAAAGTGGAGCTAAGGTGATCAGGAGTTTTAGAGTGATTTTAGTATAGCGGGGAAATAATGGGTAGACCAGCCTGCTGTCGTAAAACTAATGGCTTTCCACACTCGGGGGGTTCGGGGAAGCAGATACAAGGTCTCGGGTCGTGATCAGGATGAGGAGCTCACCCTTAAGGACGAAGGAGAGGGGACTTCTTCTTTGAAGTTGTCGTATAAATCCGAATCAGCACTTTTGTGTGTCGGACCGGTGGCTCAGAGGCGTAAACCTCACGTTGTATAAAGAAGGCTTTGACTGCGGCTTCGTTGAATCTCGTGTCACGGAATTCCCGGAGAAGCTCTGTTGCAACATTCCTCCGGTAAGGAATGAAACAGACAGAGGCCATTTTGTTTCCGAGACTTTATTCCTCCTTTCCAGGTTGACAGAGAACATCTTCCACTAGAGCAGTGTAGTCCAAGAGGGAGATTTAAATACACTGCACTCAAAGAAATGACTCATTGGATGAACTCAATTAAATTGTTGGCAGGTTTTCCATCCAATCATTATATGCAACTCCAACTCAAATTTAGCACATCAGTGCAATAAAATGTAATTAAGTTCGTCCAACTCATTTGTATCAAATACATCTAAAATAAAATAACGATATTCATGAAATTAAATTAATTTGTGTTTGTCCAACTCAAAATATAAACTAACTAACTAACAAAATATGCAAACTCCACACAGAAGGAAGGCCCGGACTGGGAATTGAACCCACGGACCACTGACTGTGAGGCGACAGTGCTAGCCACTACACCACCGTACAGCCCTGAAAGTGTCTTCACCTCATGTAAACAACTGATTTTCAGCTGACGCATGCGCGAAGGGTAGTCCTTAATGAAACGCATTTATTTTTAGTTGATATGCGCACCATCTAACCTAAATAAATCTAATAAATGAAAGTATTCATACATTTTGTGTTACACCCATTACATATAAATATCTATTTTTGTAATTGATTTATTTAAATGTATCAAACAATATTTAAATGTGTCACCTCGAAGAAGGGCTTGAATCATTTTTGTGAGTGTAACCTAAATAAATCTAATAAATGAAAGTATTCCTATATTTTGTGTTACACCCATTCAATATAAATATCTTCGTTTTGTAATTGATTTATTTAAATGTATCAAACAATATTTAAATGTGTCACCTCTAAGAAGGGCTTGAATCGTTTTTTTGAGTGTGTGTGTGTACGCTTGAGATCAGAAAACATTCTTCAAGCCATTATTTATTTATTCATTTATAATGTTGTTCATGAATGTTAAATTAATTGTGGCGTGTGCGCTCTTTCTTCTCTGCCTTTGCTGCCGTATAATCAGTCGTGAGTCAGTGGAGTAGCCTTGAGGGAGCATCAAACGTGGCTGTGTTTACCTCGGCCGTGGGGCTGGGCTACCGAGTGCGCTATGTAGTAGTATTCTTTTCCTTTTTTCTTCTTCTGGGGAACCCCATCCTAGACCTATAATCTATGAGTCGGGACCCCTCAAGGGCTCACAAGATAAACATGAGGAGCAACAAAAAAAATATTCTATTAGTTATTCTGTCTGATTTGATTGTTCTCCTCTTGCTTCACCCCTTGAGCCCTCCAAAAAAGATTTAATAACTCGTAATTGGTGAGCATCCATCGTTGGTTTAACTGCTCACAACAAGGAGACGAAAGGGATCCTGTGAAAGAGATATTGGTCCCCAGATGTAGTTCAGTCAGATAATTCTTGCTCTGCGGTTGAGAGCAGGCGCCGATTGCACAACGGCGGGCATTGAGCAATAATTTGAGACGCTCTCGAGATGCACGAGATAATATTCCCGAATGTACTCTACTTTGGTGCATTCAGGTGTCGGCAGTTTCGAGATCCCTGTTCTGTGTCTCCTGGTCCACGGGGAGCCTCGGATCCTGGAGGTGAGTTTCATTGGGTTTAATACGGCCGGTTAGCGACTCAAGAACTTTAAAGACGCGACCACAAAAGAGACCGTTTTTTTTAAACGATGGATATATAGCACAATCACAACAGTGGCTTAGTCGGGAGAATTACAGGCTCCGGATGAGATTTTCTTTTGGCAGTGCTACATCCCGGAGTCGCGGGCCAAAGCCAGACTGCAGGAATGAATTCTGTTCCCACAAAAATAATCTCTCGGGCTGCAAAAAAAAAAAGAAGAAAAATCTAGCCGCAACTTTAGCGGCGAGAAGCCGACCAATACGACTCTTTCTTTGTGTTAAGTTGAGGAATTATTCAGTTGAAACTAAAAAGATAATGCAGGATGTTTGTGAGTTCGCCCGGCGACTCAGATCCCTGTGTTCCCGTCCGCAGAGGATGCACAAAGGCATCGGCAACTCCACGCCGTGGCTGATCCTGGCAGGCTCGGGAGGCGTGGCCGACATGCTCGTCACGCTGATGAACAAAGGCTGCTGGGACGCGGAAGCTGTTCACGAGCTGCTGCTGGACACCTTTCCCAATGAACACCACGGCACCGACGTCAGTAACTGGGTTAAACTGGTGAGAGCGAATTTGGATTTGTTGCAGCCAGCAAATACGTAGAGAATCACGACGGCGCTGCCAGAAAAAGAAAAAAAATGGGGGCACACTGGGGGAAGATTGTGAGGGAAGCTGAATCTGT
Source organism: Pseudoliparis swirei (assembly GCF_029220125.1). Taxonomy (NCBI): domain Eukaryota; kingdom Metazoa; phylum Chordata; class Actinopteri; order Perciformes; family Liparidae; genus Pseudoliparis; species Pseudoliparis swirei. Next base: position 31,322,010 of record NC_079391.1, on the reverse strand, counting down.
TCATCGTTATCTTCAAAATGTGTTGGTGATGACCTAATTTCGGATGTTAAGATGGGTGTCGGGGGGAAGGGGGATAATAATAAGCGATTCTTTATTTTTTTCAACCTGACATAAGCAGTAAAGAGATTGTAATTTTGCATTCATAAGAATAAAAACAATGCATTATCAATAGAGTCATGAGTAACAACTGACTGTCGACCTGCCTATCAGATCAAGAAGATACTCGATCACGTGCATCTCCTCACCGTCCACGACCCTGAACAGGAAAGCACCGAGCTGGACACGGTCATCCTCAAAGCTCTGGTCAAGGGTAAAGTACCTTCTGAGAGATGTGCTGTCGAGAAACTGCCAATTTCAGCTGAGAGAGAGAGACAGAGAGAGAGAGAGGGCTTTGACATTTTGAGCACTTCATATGTTGTGAACCTGTTGACATCTTGTGTGTGTGTGTGTGTGTGTGTGTGTGTGTGTATCAGCCTGTAAGAGCCAAAGCCAGGAAGCCCAAGACTTCCTGGACGAGCTGAAGCTGGCGGTGGCCTGGAACCGGGTGGACATCGCCAAGAGCGACATCTTCAATGGAGACGTGGACTGGAAGGTGAGACGGACGGTTATTTTTGATAAGGGGTTGAACTGCGTCTCGTCTCCATTCAAACTGACATCGCGAAAATCTAGCCGCACTAGCAGTGAGGCTAGATCTCGCAATATCGGCAATAACAACGTGGCCGAATGCTCAAGAAAATTGTCAAAGACGTTGATCGTTGGCGGAGCAGCTAGCAACCTGAGATGGCAACCACCTGTCATGTAAAGAGGCCACGCCCTTTAATTATGTCTAACGTTAGGCCTCAGATAAACCCCCTGCCTTCTCATGAACATAGCTTTAGCTTTTTAAAGGGCCAAACTATTTTTTTGTGCCAACATGTTTTGATTTCCGTTGACATTTTATCACGATGGCTCGACCCAACGGGGATTGACTCGCTTTCTGGAGCCAGCCTCAGGAGGTCATTTGAGGAACTGCAATCTCTGCCTCATTTTGCAGCAACGTAGGTCGCCACTCGATTTAAGACACACCCGTTAACCAATCGACAGGACGTTTCACTGAAAACCACAAATGTCAACCGCGATGAGAAGCAATCAGGAAATCATCAAATTCAGTAGGATTAATCTTCTGGGGACCATGAATGTTTGTACTGACTACCCACCGAACCAGAGATGGCTAAAGCTATCTAGCAGTGGTAAGAATCCATTTTGCACGAGTATGTATTACATTTTTGTATCTTATATACTTACATTCATTTTCAATCAATAAGAAAGGGACTTATCGACCAGAGACTCATTAGATATGAGCAAAAATAGCCTCACAATTACGAGGGCCTTTTTCGACAAGAAGAGAAGGCGGAGTCATTGTAACAAAGACGCTCCATCTTTACAGGCATGCGACCTTGAAGAGGTCATGATGGACGCGCTCATCAACGACAAACCCGACTTTGTGCGCCTCTTTGTGGACAACGGCGTGAACCTGGCCGAGTTCCTGACCTACGGCCGCCTGCAGGAGCTCTACTGGTCCGTGTCGGAGAAGAGCCTCCTCCACAGCCTGCTCCTCAAAAAGTACGAGGAGAAGCAGCTCCTGCTCCGAGCCGGGAGGAAGCCCGGTCCACCCGGGCACCACCCGCCCGAGACAGGGGAACGAAAACCCCGCTTCACCCTCTTCGAGGTCGCCAAAGTGCTGAAAGACTTCCTCCACGACTCCTGCAAAGGCTTTTACCAGAAGATCCCCACAGTGAGTCATTCACTCTGCCTCCCATCCTTTCCAACTGACGGATTAAGTTCCACCTAACATTTGTTCCAATCTTTTTGTCTTTTTCTGACATCTTAAAGTATATAATGATATCTACCGACAGTGATTTTCCCTTCCAACCTTCCCAGACAACTTCCTTTCAAACCGTTAAATGCTTAGATAGACGCATGTCAGTACAGAGACTTCATGGTAAAGACATTTCTTGGAGAGAAAAAAACAGTGAATCTTTAACGATGTCTTCATCCGACCCTTATAGGCTTAAAACACATACATCCGACCAACAAAGCTGTTGTAATTTGTAGGTAATTCCAAGGGTAAATGTAATATGACATCAGGACTGAGGAGTTTTCCTGTCCTCTACCCCGTTAGTCAACGTGCGACCGCTCACATTTATTTTTGGGCCATCGACTTCTCCATAATGGAGCGAAACTAAGAGATGGATCGCCGCACATCGAACCCGCCTTCAACACCCTCGGAAGTCTCGTCTAAATATACCCTCTGGAGTTGCAGTTCATTACCCATCTCTGTGATGCTGTTAGCACTGCATCCTGCTGTTAAAAAGAAATTATAGCTCAGATGATGACTTAACATCAAATTGCTTCTGGGCATAGGGTCTATCGGCTCAGCGTGTTTAATGTCATTTTTTAAAATAATACCTTCATCTCCTGTAGACAGACCGACGGACCACCAGGTAAAGACACTGGGAGCAATAACCATAGATTGCGCAATAGAGTGCATGACTCGTGTGATAACCGCACGCTCGGTTTGCTTAATACATATTTAATCAAAGTGTGTGTGTGTGTGTGTGATCTGCAGGAGAAGCCGGCGAAGGGCCGACTGTTCCACACCCAGAAGAACCTGGTGGAGTTCGAGGATCGCTGCGAGCATCCTTGGAGGGACCTCTTCCTCTGGGCCGTCCTTCAGAACCGGCAGCAGATGGCCAACTACTTCTGGGCCATGGTCAGTCTCGCTTTGGGCGTCTCTGTTCATCTCAAATCGATTATATAAAACCCAAATGTCTCCCGGCAAAGTCAAACGATGCCGTTAAGCTCGATGTGTGTTCCACATCCAGGGGGGGGGGGGGTGAGAGTGACAGGTCAGTCGTGCCGTATGGCAATGCCAACCCCAGATAAAAAGAGCACCTCTTAAAACTGCATATTTATGAGGAACTCGGGTGAACTAGAAAGCCATCTTATCTCCAAGAACATTACATTCAAATGAAGGTCGTGCAGCTTCCCGAGGGCGGGGAATCCACCGGGCTGTGAGGTAGAGCGCTCAAAAGAAGTCCCGACGAAGGCGATGCGAAATATATCCGCTGTGAAGGGTTTAAAGAAAAATACACCAATCAATGATAATTGCTCTTTTGTTTTTGGACGTCTTTTTCGAGGCACCTTTCATTTTCTTATTGCCCTTCCCCGAACTGAGCGAACCAATTATTGCAATCTCCCACGCGGTCACCCCTTTTGTGCTCTTTTTCTTGCGTCTTATTTAAAACATTATCTGAAATGATGGTAATTGGATTGAATGTGTGTACAACCCCCCACTGCAAATCTTCTTTTGTCTTTCTTTTTCCTCCCCCCACTCACACTCCGGCTGGGATATCTGCACATATGGGATATATTCATGATTGTGTGGTTTGAAGCATCTCTTGTGGGTGAAACACACATTACAATTATCCTTGCAGGCTGGCTTATGCATGCAAAATACCCCCGTTTCTAAATGCATACAAGGGGGAATATTTACAGCGTGGTGTATGGGACGATTGATCATTTAAATAGAGAAAGTTGAGAGCCACTACGCTATGTGTAGCTTCAAAATGGAGAGCATGTTTAGTACGCTGCCCTTCTTTTTTCTCGTGTCAGGTTACTCCTATAAAAAGGTTTATTTTCCAAGGTAGAGGGCCAATAAAGGGGACGTATCGCGCTTATTTTCAGACTCATACTTGTATTTTTACTTTACTCATACTGCCTGTCTTCACTTTTTGTCTGATATACTCCATTTTAGTGCGAGTCTCTTTAATTAAGCCCACTTCCAGAAAAAGCCCGGTCTGCTTTTAGTGGTTTGTGAAAAAAATGTGGTGCACTTTTGTAAAAGGTAGTTCTCAAACTGTGGTTAGTGCATTCATATTCTAACAACAAACAACAAAGAAACTTGACTGGTTTGTCTTATGTCTTATGTCTCAGAAAGATGAGTTGATTATTTAATTATCTGAATCATGCATCAAAATATCAATTATTATCAAGCTGCTTCATTTACAAATTATTCTGTGATATTGCTGATTTTGGCTTACAGCTTAAGAACTCAAATCACCTATTAAAAAATATTAGAGTATATCAAAAGTATACTAGTAGGGTATGAAAACAAACAACTTGAATGACAAATTAACTGGGAATTGTCTACACCGTTTCCTGGGAAACACTTGCCTGAGTTTCTGAGCCTTATTTAACAGACATCTGAGAGAGGATAGATTGATTTTTAGAGATTTTTGTTGGATTTTTTCTTCTGTAAACAAAAAACAATCGTAATAAAATATAAAAGGTAATTTATGTTCCAGATATATGCATGACATTTTTGTTTTTGACTATTTTACACATTGAAAAATAACAATCTGTCATCCAGTAGTCAACCAACCCAACATGTGCACAAGCAAAAAACAAACCAACCTGATGTTAACTCACTATTTTAAAGAGTCTAAGAAGACCAGACATGTGTGCACAAAAAAAACCAAACCTGATGTTGTTACACTATTTTAAAGAGTCTAAGAAGATAGATACAGCTAGCATGTAGCCATTTCATATGAAGCTGGACTCAGGAGACCGTTAGCTTAGCTTATCGGGAAGCAGCGAGCCTCCTGTCTCCAAAAGTAACAGAATTCGCCCACTCGCTAATTACTACCTAGCTAACGGTCTCCTGGCTCCAGCTTCATAATGCATGGACTGATATGAGAGCGGGATCTATCTTCTTATTTCACTTGCGGTGAGAAAAACACGTAACGTACAGCAACGTAACTGAAAGCAGGCGACCAGGTACGGTACTCCGAACCGTGAGCTAAAAAGACTTGAAACTAGAGACTGAGACATTAACTCACGTTTACAATGTTTACTGAGGGAATACATCAAGAGATTGAGACATTAACTCACGTTTACAATGTTTACTGAGGGAATACATCAAGAGAGAAGTAGAGTCATGAAGCATTGACTTCTATACAACCAGAGGAGCCCCCTGGTGGTCAGGAGAGATGAAACAGCTTTAATACATGAAGCATAGACTTCTATACAACCAGAGGAGTCATCCCCTGGTGGTCAGGAGAGATAAAACAGCTTTAATACATGAAGCATAGACTTCTATAGAACCAGAGGAGTCGCCCCCTGGTGGTCAGTAGAGAGAATGCAGCTTTAACACATGAAGCATTGACTTCTATACAACCAGAGAAGTCACCCCCTGGTGGTCAGGAGAGAGAATGCAGCTTTAACACATGCAGCATTGACTTCTATACAACCAGAGAAGTCACCCCCTGGTGGTCAGGAGAGAGAATGCAGCTTTAACACATGAAGCATTGACTTCTATACAACCAGAGGAGTCACCCCCTGGTGGTCAGTAGAGATAAAGCAGCTTTAACACATGAAGCATATACTTCTATACAACCAGAGGAGTCGCCCCCTGGTGGTCAGGAGAGAAAATACAGCTTTCACACATGAAGCATAGACTTCTATAGAAACAAGAGGAGTCGCCCCCTGGTGGTCAGGAGAGAGAATGACAATGTTAAGACTCTTTCGCCTTGGCTTCACTTGAAACCATCGTGCTCCCTTTGAGGGAAACAGGAGTCAGCGTACCACAGTGAGGGGACCGCCTGCCAACACCCATATACAACAACCTGTCATCATCATATTAAAAAGAAAATCTGCTAACGTTTAAGTAAACAGTTACGTTTCTGTCAGCAGAAAAGTATTGATCCGACATTGTGGAAACACAAATTATGATTCTCCGCTCAGGTAAACAATACTCCACTATATCTCTACACATATATAGTTGTTTTCATTCCTATATTAATGATCTGAATGTCGTACATAGAACTTTTAACCCCGCGAGACATTTGTGTTGCAGTGGTCTCGGAGTAATCTAAAAAATGTGTTCCCAACCGGGAGACGACCCCTCAAGTCAGAACAACAATTCAGAAACAGCTAACCTGCTGGGAGCAATTAAATACAACACGTCTTATTTGTAATACGAACACACGGATTTGGGAAGAATGACTTCCCGACTCGAGAAATGGAATCAACCCGAGGAGGATAAAATACTTCTACATTCTTCTGGCGTCAGTGTGACCTGCAGGCTTTTTAATCCAGCGCTGCCTTTCCAAAACATGTTTTATTTATTTTTTTCAATTTTGCAAGCAAATGTCAACTCCTGCTGCAGCTGACAGTCTGATATCGAGTGCTTTGGTTCTTTTTTTTGGGGGGGGGGGGGGGGGGTTGGCAGCGCAGTCGTTCCTTGCATGCTTCTAATGGTTTTTTTCTATGTGTGTTAAAAGATTGAATCTAAACAGTAAGAAGGACGGTAACAAAATCTTAAGAACCTGAAGGTGCCGTCTGGAATCGAAAACGGTTCTTCAGAGTGATGCCACAGAAGAACCATTTCTGGCTCCTCAAAGAACCTTTCGAACCAGGGTTCTTTAAAGAAACATTTTATGAGTGGTTCTTTAAAGAACCTATAAAGGTGTCTCAAAGAACCTTTCAAACAAGGGTTCTGTAAAGAACCATTTCGTTAAATAGTTCTTCAAAGAACCTATAAAGGTGTCTCAAAGAACCTTACAAAATGGTTCCTTAAGGCCCCATTTCTGGTTCCTCAAAGAAACTTTCGAGACAGGGTTCTTTCAAGAAACATTTTATAAGTATTTATTTAAAGAATCTATAAAGGTGTCTAAAAGAACCTTTCAAACCAGGGTTCTGTAAAGAACCATTTCCTTAAATAGTTCTTCAAAGAACCTATAAAGGTGTCACAAAGAACCTTCAAAACATGGTTCTTTAAGGCCCCATTTCTGGTTCCTCAAAGAAACTTTCGAGACAGGGTTCTTTCAAGAAACATTTTATAAGTATTTATTTAAAGAATCTATAAAGGTGTCGAAAAGAACCTTTCAAACCAGGGTTCTGTAAAGAACCATTTCCTTAAATAGTTCTTCAAAGAACCTATAAAGGTGTCACAAAGAACCTTCAAAACATGGTTCTTTAAGGCCCCATTTCTGGTTCCTCAAAGAAACTTTCGAGACAGGGTTCTTTCAAGAAACATTTTATAAGTATTTATTTAAAGAATCTATAAAGGTGTCTCAAAGAACCTTTCAAACCAGGGTTCTGTAAAGAACCATTTCCTTAAATAGTTCTTCAAAGAACCTATAAAGGTGTCACAAAGAACCTTCAAAACATGGTTCTTTAAGGCCCCATTTCTGGTTCCTCAAAGAAACTTTCGAGACAGGGTTCTTTAAAGAAACATTTTAAAAGTGGTTATTTAAAGAACCTATAAAGGTGTCTCAAAGAACCTTTCAAACCAGGGTTCTGTAAAGAACCATTTCCTTAACCCTCCTGTTACCTTTAGGGTCAATTTGACCCCATTCAATGTTTAATGTCGGTGTTCTTTGGGGTCAATTTGACCCCAGGCTGTTTTTCACTGTGTCAAACATATCAGAAATATCAACTTTTTTATTTATTTAAAGGGCTATTTAGGTAGTCAACAAACAAACATAAAGTACCTCACACTTAAACTTGGGAAACAATATTAATTCTAATAATTTTCTGGAGGTTTTAATTGCTGGGGTCAAATTGACCCCGAGGGTAAAATATGTTAGTCAATGTGAAGGTTACAGGAGGGTTAAATAGTTCTTCAAAGAACCTATAAAGGTGTCACAAAGAACCTTACAAAATGGTTCCTTAAGGCCCCATTTCTGGTTCCTCAAAGAAACTTTCGAGACAGGGTTCTTTCAAGAAACATTTTATGAGTGGTTCTTCAAAGAACCTATAAAGGTGTCTCAAAGAACCTTTCAAACCAAGGTTCTGTAAAGAACCATTTCCTTAAATAGTTCTTCAAAGAACCTATAAAGGTGTCTCAAAGAACCTTACAAAATGGTTCCTTAAGGCCCCATTTCTGGTTCTTCAAAGAAACTTTTGAGACAGGGTTCTTTCAAGAAACATTTTATGAGTGTTTCTTCAAAGAACCTATAAAGGTGTCTCAAAGAACCTTTCAAACCAAGGTTCTGTAAAGAACCATTTCCTTAAAGAGTTATTTAAAGAACCTATAAAGGTGCCTCAAATGAAAGAATGGTTCTTCAGTAGGTGATGGTTCTTCATAGAACCACAAAGCCTTTTAAAGAACCATTATATTTCTGTGTATGTGTGTGTGTGTGGGGGGAGGGGGGGGGGGGGCGACGACACTGTCACTCCTTTAACGCTCAAGGGTAGTTTTTCTTTATCTCCACTTCCTGTCCAAGGTGAGACCAAAATGCAAAGCCCGGGGGTTTGAACCCGCGATCACACTCACACTGATCCTTCTCTCCTGACGTCGAAGCTCTCCGCTCACATCAAAAGGTCCATCATTTAAATTAAAAAAAATCACACACAATATGCAGCCCGATCCGACACGGCGACCGAACAGCTCTCCGTCGATTCTTTTTCCTTTCTTTCCGGGATCCAGCTTTCCCCTTTTCTCTTGACCCCACCAGGGCCCCGAGGCGGTTGCCGCGGCGCTGGCGGGCTGTAAGATCCTGAAGGAGATGGCGCGGCTGGAGTCCGAGGCCGAGTCGGCGCGCAGCATGAAGGAGGCCAAGTACGAGCAGTTCGCCCTCGGTGAGCACGGCAACCGGAAGAAGGAGAACACAGGAAGGGCGTGGGAGAGGGGGATGGGATATCAATCTGCACACCTGCTCTGATTTGGTCCAGATGTCTTCGGGGAGTGCTACTCCAACAGCGAGGACCGGGCGCACGCCTTGTTGGTGAGGCGGACGCACTGCTGGAGCAAATCCACGGTGCTGAACTTGGCCACCGAGGCCGACGCCAAGGCCTTCTTCGCCCACGATGGAGTTCAGGTAACTTAAAGGGCCACGCGCGCACCCCGCTCGTTATCAGGTACCGGGATGTTTGGGGGTTTTTTCTTGACATTTTTAAAAAGAACCACATTTTTCTGATTGCGCCTGTACCTGTAGGTGTAGTTTAGCGCCTGTCTCTTTAAGAGAAAGAAAACTAATAGGGTTTGTGTGTTGGTGGCCACCCTCGATACCCAAATGTATGTAGGCGTTGAGGGCGTCATGACATGTCCCCTTTAACTTTCACACCAAATATTGTGCATTTGAATATGTGGTTCATTTTGCCGCCTTATGCACTCTTCACCTGGGGACCAGCCGGCTCCTGGCTGACGCTGCACGGCTTTAGCCACAAGAAAGAAATGTGGAAATACTCACAGGCAGCTGACGCCCTCTTGTGGTGAACTGTGGTGAACTGCATCCAGATGTTAAGATCTGTGTATGTACTGTATATATACATATATTACAATTTTAATATATATAACATTATATATATAGATATATATATATATGTTTTTCAACTCTTATGTCTGGGGCTCCATTTTAAAATTCTATATATATCTACAAAAATTATATATACAGGACTGTCTCAGAAAATTAGAATATTGTGATAAAGTTCTTTATTTTCTGTAATGCAATTAAAAAAACAAAAATGTCATGCATTCTGGATTCATTACAAATCAACTGAAATATTGCAAGCCTTTTATTCTTTTAATATTTAATAATTTTTTTCTTGCATTACAGAAAATAAAGAACTTTATCACAATATTCTAATTTTCTGAGACAGTCCTGTATATATATATATATATATACTTTTTTGTGTATATATACACTCCCGTTCAAAAGTTTGGGGTCACTTAGAAATGTCTTTATTTTTCAAAGAAAAGCACTGTTTTTTCAATAAAGATAACATTAATCAAAAATACCCACTATACATTGTTAATGTGGTAAATGACTATTCTAGGTGGAAACGTCTGGTTTCTAATGAAATATCTCCAGAGGTGTATAGAGGCCCATTTCCATCAACTATCACTCCAGTGTTCTAATGGTACATTGTGTTTGATAATCGCCTTAGAAGACTAATATCTGATTAGAAAACCCTTGTGCAATTATGTTAGCACAGCTGAAAACGGTTATGCTGGTGATATAAGCTATACAACTGGCCTTCCTTTGAGCTTGAAGTTTGAAGAACAAAATTAATACTTCAAATATTAATCATTATTTCTAACCTTGTCAATGTCTTGACTATATTTTCTATTCAATTTTCAATTCATCTGATAAATAAAAGTGAGTTTTCATGGAAGACACGAAATTGTCTGGATGACCCCAAACTTTTGAACGGTAGTGTACATACAATTTTTAAATGGAAAAAAACATATACTTCTATATATATATGTTTTTCTTCCACCCCAGCTGTGAATTTTAAAATTATATACACATATATATAGAAAGAGAGAGCATTTTTTGTATATATACAATTTTAAAATGGAAAAAAGCATAGACTTATATATATATATATAAATAAATATATATAGATTATGGATCCCCCCCCCCCCCCCCCCATGGTAGGCCCTGCTCACGAAGATCTGGTGGGGAACCATGAGGACGGACACGTCCATCTCCAAGCTGGTGGTGGCTTTCTTCTGTCCGCCGCTCATCTGGACCAACCTCATCAAGTTCAGGTGCTCCATCCTGAGGGATTCTCCTCCCGCAGCCACGCGCATCCTGACTCTCTCTCTCTCTCTCTCTCTCTCTCTTTGTTTTCCCAGCGATGAGGAACTCGATAACCGTACCAGCCGCGATCAGTTTGTGGAGCTGGACAGTCTGGACACGGAGAAGGCCTTACTGCTGACCGACGACGACGACCCGCTGTGAGTTTCATGAAACTCGAGTTTCAGGAGAAGTTTTCTCTGAACCCCGAGAGGAACACGACTCGAGCTGAGCGACAAACACGAGGAAACACAACGTCAAATACAACATGTGGAGAAACTGGAGCTGAACGGTCCGAACACGTCAGATCCAGCCTGAACACCGAGTCATCAACTATTTAACAACAACAACAACAACAACAACATCTCATTAATCCAGATTGAAAACTGTGTTTCATGTGTGGAGAGAGATCCAAAGATCATCCTCTCTCTCTCCCTCTCACTCCCTCCCTCCATCTCCCCCTCTCTTCGTCCCTCTCTCTCTCTCCCTCTCCCCCCCCCCCACTCCCTTCCTCCCTCCCCCTCCCCCTCCCCCTCTCCGTCCTCAAAGGGACTCGTCCCCCGGGGGCCCCGAGGCCCAGAGCTGTGCGTCGGTGTGGTGGCGCTTCCTGCTGCGCCGCTGGCGCCGCTTCTGGTGCGCGGCGGTGACGGTGTTCCTGGGCAACGTGCTCATGTACTTCGCCTTCCTCTTCCTCTTCACCTACGTGCTGCTGCTGGACTTCCGGCCGCCGCCGCCGCTCGGCCCCGGGCTCTATGAGATCATGCTCTACTTCTGGGTCTTCACGCTGGTGCTGGAGGAGCTCCGACAGGTGAGGGGGGGGGGGGGAATCTCTACGAGAAGCTCGTTCTCCCCGAGGCCTTCAAGGATTCACAAGCGTCCACCCCCCTCCTTTGGGGACATAACTTATTCTCTCTCTCTGCCTCTCTCTTTCTCCCCCTCTATATTATCTCTCTCTCACCTTCTCTCTCTCCCTCCCTCTCTCTCCCTCCCTCCCTCTCTTCCTCCCTCCCTCTCTCCCTCCCTCCCTACCTCTCTCCCTCCCTCTCTTCCCCCTCCCTCTCTTCCCCTCCCTCTCTTCCCCTCCTCCCTCTCTCTCTCCCTCCCTCTATTCCTCCCTCTCTCCCTCTCTCTCCCTCCCTCCCTACCTCCCTCCCTCTCTCTCTCTCCCTCCCTATCCTCTCTCCCTCTCTCTCTCTCCCTCCTCTCTCCCCTCTCCCCTCTCCTCCTCCCTCCTCTCTCCCTCTCTCTCTCCTCCCTATCCTCTCTCCCTCCCTCTCTCCCTCCCTCTCTCTCTCCCTCCCTACCCTCTCTCTCCCTCCCTCTCTCTCCCTCCCTACCCTCTCCCTCCCACTCTCTCTCCCTCCCTCCCTCCCTCTCTCCCTCCCTCCCTCTCTCTGTTCTCAAAATAATAATAAATAATAATAGTATTTATCCCAACACGCCTCTCATTAATTCCTCCGAGCTGAACAGAACCACCAGAACACCGGCGGTGTCAGGCCCTCCATCATGCCGGTGGTGGAGGTGGAGGAGGTGGAGGTGGTGGAGGTGGAGGAGGTGGTGGAGGAGGAGGTGGAGGTGGTGGAGGAGGTGGAGGTTGTGGAGTTCCTCCAGACGAGTCTGGGAGAGACTCAAAGGCCCGCGTCACGTTGACCTCCTCTTTCGATCCACATGAGGACATTTCATTCATTTTCTCTCCACAACGAGAAAAAAAAAACCTCCGCCGCTATTTTTGCTCATAAATTCCCGTCCGGAAAAAGGTCAGAAATAATGAGCGAGAGGAAGAGCGGGCGAGGACATGGGAGCGTCTGGGAGGAGCCACGTCATGACTTCATCAAATATGAAGTCTGCACCAGATCTGGACTTTGTCCCGTGTGTGTGTGTGTGTGTGTGTGTGTACTGAGACAACTCGTGTCACGCTCATAAATGGCACACAGTTAATTTAACTAATTGAAGGACTTCTTAGTTAATAATTGGTTGCATCAAACCTTATTTCAGACTCTTTATTGTTTAGAATCTTCTATATTCAAAGTCCAGATTGTGATGCAACGAGAAACACGAGACTAGAGCTGCTGGTGGGTCAACTTTGATGATCCGGTGGAGACAAAACACGACCTACGTTTAAACAATGCTGCGGTTGAGTTATGATCTGTTCAGTTACATAACGTCATGATATTAAAAAATAAAGGGTATGTTCTTTTTTTGGGGATGTAGAGATGAAGCTTCTAATAATTCTAATGAACTTCTTTTTTTTTTCTTTCTTCTTTATAAATATTCCCATCCACGCGTGACCTCTCCCTCCTCTTCCTCAGAGCTTCTTCACGGACGAGGAGATGAGCATCTTGAAGAAGTTCAAACTCTACGTGGAGGACAACTGGAACAAGTGCGACATGGTCGCCATCTCGCTCTTCGTCATCGGCATTTCGTGCAGGTGACACCCGACGGGCGACACCCCGACGGGCGACACCCCGACCGCCATCACTCTGACGGGCGACACCCCGATGGGCGACACCCTGATGGGCGACACTCCGACGGGCGACACCCTGATGGGTGACACCCCGACGGGCGACACCCTGATGGGCGACACCCCGACGGGCGACACCCCGACGGGCGACACTCTGATGGGCGACACCCCGACGGGCGACACTCTGACGGGCGACACCCCGACGGGCGACACCCTGATGGGCGACATCCCGACGGGCGACACACAGACGGGCGACATCCCGACGGGCGACACACAGACGGGCGACACCCAGACGGGCGACACACAGACGGGCGACACCCAGACGGGCGACATCGGCGGCGACACACAGGCGGCGACACCCAGGCGGTCGACATCCCGACGGCGACACACAGGCGGGCGACACCCGGGCGACATCCGACGGGCGACATCCCGGCGACGGGCGACACCCAGACGGGCGACACCCCGACGGGCGACATCCCGACAGGCGACATCCCAACGGGCGTCACCCCGACGGGTGACACCCAGACGGGCGACATCCCGACGGGCGACACCCCGACGGGCGACATCCCGACGGGCGACATCCCAACGGGCGACACCCAGACGGGCGACACCCAGACGGGCGACACCCAGACGGGCGACATCCCGACGGGCGACACCCAGACGGGCGACACCCAGACGGGCGACATCCCGACGGGCGACACCCAGACGGGCGACACACAGACGGGCGACACCCCGACGGGCGACATCCCGACGGGCGACACACAGACGGGCGACACCCAGACGGTCGACATCCCGACGGGCGACACACAGACGGGCGACACCCCGACGGGCGACATCCCGACGGGCGACATCCCGACGGGCGACATCCCAACGGGCGTCACCCCGACGGGCGACACCCAGACGGGCGACATCCCGACGGGCGTCACCCCGACGGGCTACGCCCCGACGGGCGACACCCCGACGGGCGACATCCCGACGGGCGACATCCCAGGCGTCGACGGGCGACACCCAGACGGGCGACATCCCAACGGGCGTCACCCCGACGGGCGACACCCAGACGGGCGACACCCCGACGGGCGACACCCCGACGGGCGACATCCCGACGGGCGACATCCCAACGGGCGTCACCCCGACGGGCGACACCCAGACGGGCGACACCCCGACGGGCGACACCCCGACGGGCGACACCCAGACGGGCGACATCGACGGCGTCACCGACGGCGACACCCAGACGGCGACATCGACGGGCGACACCCAGACGGGCGACACCCCGACGGGCGACACCCCGACGGGCGACACCCCGACGGGCGACACCCCGACGGGCGACACCCCGACGGGCGACACCCAGACGGGCGACACTCCGACGGGCGACACCCAGACGGGCGACATCCCAACGGGCGTCACCCCGACGGGCGACACCCAGACGGACGACACCCCGACGGGCGACATCCCAACGGGCGTCACCCCGACGGGCGACACCCAGACGGGCTACGCCCCGACGGGCGACACCCCGACGGGCGACATCCCGACGGGCGACATCCCAACGGGCGTCACCCCGACGGGCGACACCCAGACGGGCGACATCCCGACGGGCGTCACCTCGACGGGCTACGCCCCGACGGGCGACATCCCGACGGGCGACACACAGCGTTCATTTCGCGTGAAACGGGAAGGAGTAACGTGGTTTTTTTCTTCTTCTCTCCCATTTCTGCAGGATGGTGGACTACACGTACGAGGCGGGGCGGACGGTGCTGGCCATCGACTTCATGGTGTTCACGCTGCGCCTCATCCACATCTTCGCCATTCACAAGCAGCTGGGACCCAAAATCATCATCGTGGAACGAATGGTCAGCAAGAGAAAGCTGCAGAAAATATGAAAGGGCTCGATTTCAATATATTTAGATTTTGAGGTTTTTACCCGTTCAATATTTGGGGTCACCCAGACAATTTGGTGTTTTCCATGGAATCTCACACTTTTATTTATGAAATTATTGCAAAACGAATCCAAAATATAGTCAAGACCTGGACAACGTTAGAAATAATGGTTTTTATTTGAAATATTTATGTTGTTCTTCAAACTTGTGGCTCAAAGGAAGGCCAGTTTTACAGCTGCGCTCACATAAAAAGGGTTTTCAAGGGTTTTCTACCCATCCGCTAGTCTTCTAAGGCGATAACACAATGTACCATTAGAACACTGGAGATGGGCCTCTATAGACCTCTGTAGAGACTTCATTAAACACCAGAGAATAGTCATGTACACATTAACTATGTAGAAAGTGTATTTATGATTCATTTAATGTTATCTTCATTCTAAAAACAGCTTTACTTTGAAAAAAAATGGACATTTCAAAGTAAACTTTTGAACGGTAGTGTATTTACATACTTCATGTCAAAAAGAACACGTTATTTGCGTTTTCGCGCCTGTCCCTTTAAGGCCCCCCCATCAAATAAAAACGTCCTCCTCTCCAGATGAAGGACGTGTTCTTCTTCCTCTTCTTCCTGGGCGTGTGGATGATCGCGTACGGCGTGGCCACGCAGGCCCTCCTCCACCCCAACGACCCGCGCATCGACTGGGTGTTCCGCCGGGCGCTGTACCGCCCCTACCTGCACATCTTCGGCCAGATCCCCCTGGAGGAAATAGATGGTAACTACAAGACCTTCATCCCCGGGGCACCCTCGGCCTCATGTCGTCTTCTTCTTCTCCTCCTCCTTCCTCTTTTTTCTTCCTTCTTCCTCTTCTCATCCTCCTTCTTCTTCTTCTTCTCATCATCCTTCCTCTCCTCCTCCTTCCTCTTTTTTTCTTCCTCTTCTCATCTTCCTCCTCCTCCTTCTTCTCCTCACCCTCCTTCCTCTCCTCCTCCTTCTCCTCCTCCTTCCTCTTTTTTTCTTCCTCTTCTCATTCTTCTTCTTCTCATCCTCCTTCTTCTTCTTCTTCCTCTCATCCTCCTTCTCCTCCTCATCCTCCTTCTTCTCCTCCTCATTCCTCTTTTTTTCTTCCTCTTCTCTTTCTTCTTCTTCGTCTTCTTCTTCGTCTCCTCTTCATCCTTCTTTCTCTCCTCCTCCTTCTTCTTCTTCTCCTCATTCATCATTTCTTCTTCTTCTTCTTCTTCTCCTCCTCCTCCTCATTCTCCTTCTTCTTCATCTCGCAGCCGCTCGCATGCCCCACATAAACTGCACCAACGACTCGGACGAGATCATCTTGGGCCTCCGCCCGCCGTGTCCCAACGTCTACGCCAACTGGCTGGTCATCCTGCTGCTGGTCATCTTCCTCCTCGTCACCAACGTGCTGCTGCTGAACCTCCTCATCGCCATGTTCAGGTCGGGAGAAAGAAGAAGAGAAAACACAACCTCCGTGTTTGTCCGTCTTCTCTATAAGTTCTTCTTCTTCTTCTTCTTCTTCTTCTTCTTCTTCTCCTCCTCCTCGTTTGCAGCTACACCTTCCAGGTGGTGCAGGGCAACGCCGACATCTTCTGGAAGTTCCAGAGGTACAACCTGATCGTGGAGTACCACAGCCGCCCGGCGCTGGCCCCGCCCTTCATCATCATCAGCCACCTCTCCCAGCTGCTGCTCAGCATGGTCAAGCAGCCGGAGCCCAAGCAGGAGGTTCTGGGTACGAAGGTCACGAGAGGTCGTTCTTAACCCTCCTGTTGCCTTTGGGGTTAATCTGACCCCATTTAATAAATGATTGACATCATTTCCAAATGTATTGGGGACAACTGGGAAAACATAAAAATCACACGATGATATGTTTTCAATGTCCTGTACAATTTGACCCCAGGCTGTTTTTCACTGTGTAAAACATATAAGAAATATCAACTTTTTTATTTATTTAAAGAGCTATTTAGGTAGTCAACAAACAAACATAAAGTACCTCACACTTAAACTTGGGAAACAATATTAATTCTAATAATTTTCTGGAGGTTTTAATTGCTGGGGTCGAATTGACCCCGAGGGTAAAAGATGTGAGTACATTTGAAGGTAACAAGTCAAGTCAAGTCTTTTATTGTCAGATACACAGAATGACACAGGGTCAGACTGGGCACTGAAATTCTTAGGACAAGGCACCACACAACAACTACCATAGCCTAACATAATATAACATAACATAACATGACATACACACTGTACAAGAACAGGAGGGTTACACAGCTCGATGTTGTTTATTACCGTCGCATTGAAAATGTGGAAGGTTGTGTTTTGATCGCCGTGTATTTATTTATTTATTTGTATGCGTGTTCCTCGCATAACTCAAAAAGTATTAAACCGAATCGCATGGAATTTGGTGGGATGATTGGTTATTATCCGGGGACCATTTGATTAGATTTTGGGATCAATCGGGTCAAATGTCAAGGTCATGAAAAGGTCAAAATCTTCTTTTTACCATAGCGCGGTAAATTTTTATCCAATTGGCAACTAATGCCAACATGTTCATAATTCAATGCCCAATCTTGTGATATGTGAAGGTATGCCCATTCTAGTTTGTTTACTGGACTGTGTGTGTGTGTGTGTGTTCTCCAGAGAGGGAGCTGCCGGAGGGACTGGACCAGAGGATGATCACCTGGGAGACGGTGCAGAAGGAGAACTACCTGGCCAAGCTGGAGCGCCAGCACTGGGAGAGCAGCGAGGAGCGACTCAAGAGCACCTCCTCCAAGTACTTGTTGACGTTTGGAAAATGTCCTTTTTGTCAACATCTGTCGACCTCCGTCACGCGGCGGGACGACGAGAGGAGAGCGAAGGGGTAGAAGTCGACTCCCAGACAGGAAGCAGTGGTAGTGACCTGTCAATCACCTCGTAGCCCCGCCCCTAAATGATGACATCATGCTGTATAGAAGACTTGAAACTAGAGATGAGACATAAACTCATGTTCACATGTTGACTGAAAGAATACATCAAGAGAGAAGTAGTCATAATGTAGACTTCTATACAACCAGAGGAGTCGCCCCCTGGTGGTCAGTAGAGAGAATGCTGCTTTAATAAATGAAGCATAGACTTCTATACAACCAGAGGAGTCGCCCCCTGGTGGTCAGTAGAGAGAATGCAGCTTTAACACATGAAGCATAGACTTCTATACAACCAGAGGAGTCGCCCCCTGGTGGTCAAGATAGAGAATGCAGCTTTAATAAATGAGGCATAGACTTCTATACAACCAGAGGAGTCGCCCCGTGGTGGTCAGGAGAGAGAATGCAGCTTTAACACATGAAGCATAGACTTCTATACAACCAGAGGAGTCGCCCCCTGGTGGTCAGGAGAGAGAATGCAGCTTTAACACATGAAGCATATATTTCTATACAACCAGAGGAGTCGCCCCCTGGTGGTCAGGAGAGAGAATGCAGCTTTAATAAATGAAGCAGACTTCTATACAACTAGAGGAGTCGCCCCCTGGTGGTCAGTAGAAATAATGCAGCTTGTACACATGAAGCATAGACTTCTATACAACCAGAAGAGTCAGTAGGGAGGATAACAAATAAAGATGATGCAGCATTGAATATGTTTTAAGGGTTCAGAGCCTCTTGAGGGTCGTCGGTGGGTTCAAGGACCAAGAGAAGCGTCTGACGTCCGTGGAGGTTCAGGTAAAGCAGCAGCCGAGACGCCCTCTTCCCTCCTCGGCCCGGTTCACCGACACCGCGTCTCCTTCTGCCGCCCTCTAGGTCCGGTACTGCAGCGAGGTGTTGTCCTGGATGGCCGAGTGCTTCGCCCGGAGCACTCTGAAGTGCGGGAAAGACGCTCCGAGAGCTCCGGGTGAGTCTCACTCGATCTCCCGTCTCCCGACGCTCCGTACGCGCGGCTCACTGGAATGTCCGTACGCCGTTTCAGTGTCTCTGAGCAGCGCCACGTCCCAAGGTCAACCCGAGAGGGAAGCCAAGCCGGAAGAGGACGAGGCCCGACCGGGTCACTCGGGATGCGGAGCCAACAAGAGATTCACGCACGTCGACGAATAAGATTTGTGACACGGGATGTACGATTGTTTTGGGGATTATTTTTCAGGTATAATGATTGAGGGGAGGGGGGGAGGATTGATTTGATTGGACTTTAAATGAATAAAATGTATTGTTTTGTCAGATATCGCTCTGAGTGTTGTGTTATATATATTTATATATATTAATATATAAATTAATAAAGAAATTAACTAAATCCTTCTAAAGTCAA
The DNA here is from genome assembly GCF_029220125.1 of Pseudoliparis swirei. NCBI lineage: Eukaryota > Metazoa > Chordata > Actinopteri > Perciformes > Liparidae > Pseudoliparis > Pseudoliparis swirei. Next base: position 31,302,834 of record NC_079391.1, on the reverse strand, counting down.
GACTTTAAATGAAAACTTTTGCTTTCCGTTAACAGGCATCATGTTGTAAGATGGATCTTTTTGGGAAATAAAAATAAAATTAATTAGAAGTATTATACGCGTTTAGTTATTCCTTAAAATGTCCGTTGCTTACAAGTTGCCTGTGGATGTTTTTATTGTTTTTTCTTAATATTAAACAAGTTGATCATCAAAGTACACGGTACACGGGAAGCATCGTGGAGGCGCAACAGAATAATACATTTGCGGTGTGGAGACTTAAATATTTGGCATGGTTTCTGAACGCCGACGCCAAGTAGTAGTCGTTGTTCGTCCTCTGGACATCGAAATAATCAAAATCACGGGGAAAAAGATCTAATTTTTTTTTCATAATTTCGGACTAAGATCTAAGAATGTGCTTATGAGTCCACACACACACACACACACACACAATTAAAAATGATTGTTCCGTTTACATTTATTAAAACAAAAAAAATAACAAATCACTTTTTTTAAGACAAATAAATACGAGGATACTTTGCAGTGTCCAAATTGTAAATGTGTGTGAACGTACACTTCTCTCCTCCTGCTGTCCATTCATGACGATGAAGACGATGATGATGACGCCAGAGATCTGCGTTTGCCGTCAGTCCCTCGACACCGAGGCCTCGGGCCCCCGGGGCTGCACCGCCGGGCCGTCGAAGCGCGGCGTGACCTCGCAGCGGACCAGCAGCGTGTCGTCCTTCACGAACGCCCTCTGGCTCAGCTGCTGCAGGTGGAGGAAGGTGACGTAGCCGAAGCCCTTGGGGTTGCGCTGGATGACGGGCCTCTGGAAGGCCAGCAGGTCGGGCTTGGTCTCCATGGCCTCCACGTGGTGCTGCTGCTCGCCGCCCTGGTCCAGGATGGCCAGGCGGATGGTGCCCTGGAAGGGCCAGCTCAGCTGCCCGTCGAAGGCGCCCTGCATGGTGTGCACGAACAGCGAGATGAAGTTGGAGCAGCGCGGCGCGCTGGGCGTCTGCAGGTGCAGCCGCAGGCACAGCTTGTAGCCCGGGCGGCCCGTGTAGAAGCCGGGGCTGTGCTCCACCACGGGGAGCCCCGCCTCCTGGCTGCGCAGGTGGGCGGAGAAGCCGCGCAGGCGCCACACGAAGACGCCCTGACACTGCTGGGACTCCAGGTCCTTCACCGTGTCCTCCAGCGTGGACACGCGGCGCCGGAGCTCCGTCAGCTGGCCGGCCTGCGGGGGACAGGGGGGGGGGGCGTTCTGTTACGACAAATGGCCAGCAGGGGGCGTGGCGGCATCAGGGCAACAGGCTCGTAAACAAAGAGATACAATCAGAACTTCTCTTGTTACCTTCGCATTGAAAATGCGGAAGGTTATGTTTTGATCGCCGTGTATTTATTTATTTGTATGCGTGTTATTTGCATAACTCAAAAAGTATTAAACCGAATCGCATGAAATTTGGTGGGATGATTGGTTATTATCCGAGGACCCTTTGATTAGATTTTGGGATTGATCGGGTCAAAGGTCATAGGTCAAGGGCATGAAAAGGTCACAATATTCTTGAATCGCATGAAATTTGGTGGGATGATTGGTTATTATCCGAGGACCATTTGATTAGATTTTGGGATCGATCGAGTCAAAGGTCAAGGTCATGGAAAAGTCAACATCTTCTTTCTACCATAGCGCGGTCAATTTTTATCCAATTGGCAACTCATGCCAACATGTTCATAATTCAATGCCCAATCTTGTGATATGCGAAGGTATGCGCTCTACCGAGTGCCCATTCTAGTTGTAAAGTTTGTTTTCAGACAAGTAGAACAAACCAAAGTTGATTATTTTCTAGGGCTGTCAATCAATTTAAAAAAATTCACTAATTAATCGCACATTTTGAAATTCATTAATCGCGATTAAAAGTTTTTTTTTCTTCGAAAGACAATCTTCTAAATGAACGAGTAATCCCTTCAGACAGCGTGTATTTTAGACACTTGTTTAATTGTATTCTTTTTTAAAGACAAAACTTCACACAGAGCTGTGTTTTCAAAGAGGCTTCTACCTATAAAGTGCCAGCGAGGTATTTAATATCGTGGATGACAAATTGTTTCTTCAGTGAAACATCCAGATTAGTAAACAAAGGTGTATTAGAGACCCCATTGGTCCTGTCATCTTTAACATAAACAACAGCAGAACAAGATCGTCTCTCCAGCAGCGTGTCACTCTGTCTCCACGTCTCGCCGCAGAGCTCCATGCCGGCGTGTCTGCGCGCGCATCGGGGCGGAGCAACAACAAAAAAGTCCCCTTTACCTTCCGCCCCGCGTCACCGACACGTCGCCCTCTGCTTCTCTGTGAATATGGAGGAGCAGACGGGAGGAAGGAGGCGGACTGCCGCGGTAGTGCAAAAACTTCAACGCACATCGGAAGTAAACAAAGTTGCGTTTATTGCGTTAAAATATTTTAGTGCGTTAATCGTGGCCAAATTAATCGCATAGATTAACGCGTTAACGCTGACAGCCCTATTATTTTCTTAAATAACTTACAAGTTGGACGTCTCCTTTTTCACATTTTACCAGCGAATGAAATAAAAAAAGTTAACGACGAAGTGCACGAGAGGGAAGTTTCCTTTTCGTGCCCGCGAGCACCGACGATGTCATCCTCTACCTGCGTTTCCTTGAGGATGGTGAGCTCCCGCAGCTGGTGGTCCTGCTTCACCAGACGCCCGTCCATCTCCCGGAGCTCCTTCGTCGGCTGAGTCGGCGCACAGCCGCCGCCGCCGCAGGCCGCCATCGCCCCCTGATCCTCGGACGGCCCCGGCGTCCACGGGGACTTGTGCGCGGCGCCGTCGAGCCTGAGGCCGCGCAGGAACTCGGCCATGTAGCGCATGTGCATCTGGGTGAACTCCTGCATGTGCTCCGCCAGGTCGTGGCGCTGCATCTGATTATTATAAAAAAAATTTAAAAGAGGCAAAGCGTGTTTCATTAAAGTTAATTTTTCTCTCCAGGGCGCGTCGGGAGAGTCGACCTGCGACCGCTTACCCGCTCCTTGCACCCGAAGGTGCTGAAGTTACAGGCGATGGGCGCTTTGGGACAGTCGGTGTCGCAGTGAGACTCGATCTGAAAATGAAAAAAAAAACACGTCAGCGTAGCTTCAGTTTGACGATTTATTCAAATCAGGATTTAAAAAAAATAAACAATAGTTGTGATAATTGTGGGTAAATGTTAATGTGGATAACTTCTCTTGGAAATACTTCCTCGCCTCGTGTATTTTAATTGAAGTCTTCCTCGTTCACAGGAGTTACCGTGACTCATTCACACCGCTAACGAGTTACCAGAGGCCGTTTTCTCTCTCATACGCATGTCGACCAATCGGTGTCCAGGACTGTAAACCAAACACCCATGAGCAAACATCTTGTGAAATCTCAGTGTTTACATGGAAAAAGTGATAAAATGTCGTATTTAAACTAACAATGAGAATTCCTAAGCACCCAGTAGATCACCTTAAATGACTCAAATGAATGAGAGACGATAGTTTCATTAAAAGAACTAGAACGGGCACTCGGTAGAGCGCATACCTTCGCATATCCCAAGATTGGGCATTGAATTATGAATATTTTGGCATTAATTGCATGCCAATTGGATAAAAATCGACCGCACTATGGTAAAAAGAAGATGTTGACTTTTTCATGACCTTGACCTTGACCTTTGACCCGATTGATCCCAAAATCTAATCAAATGGTCCCCGGATAATAACCAATCATCCCACCAAATGTCATGTGATTCGGTTAAATACTTTTTGAGTTATGCGCGTAACACCCATACAAATAAATTAATTAATTAATAAATAAATACACGGCGATCAAAACATTACCTTTCGCATTTTCAATGCGAAGGTAATAAACATGTAGTTATGGTGCGTTCACTTGCAGCGCGGAAAATGTGCGACTACGAAAGAGCGGATGCCGGCTTATATTTTGAGCGTCATTCTTTTAAAAGCATATTCATTATTTAAAACTCTGCGTAAGGAACATATGAATATAACACATTTCCAGGATTTTTCCCAAACTTTTTTTTCTCCAGGCCTGGAAATAACCATTTTTTCACATTTCCAGGACGTTTCCAGGTTTTCCATCACCGTACCGAACCCGTTTTTTTTTTTGGGCTCCGAAGTCGTCGTCGTCGTCGTCGTGACTCACCTGGTCTCTGATGAGATCCGTCCCACAGTACTGGCACGTCACGCTGGCGAAGGGACACTGCTGCCCGTGGAGCTGGAGGAGCAGCGACAGCGCGGGAGGTGAGGAGAGCGGTCAACGTTCACCGACACCCAGACGGCGAGGGGGGCGTCGGCCCGCCTTACCTCTCTCTCCTCGTAGTAGAAGTGCGCCCCGCAGTCCGGACAGGTCGCCGGTCTCCGTCGGCACTCGGCGGTCGCGTGCTCCTCGAGGCGGCTCGTCCTCACCGACTGCTGGCACTGGGGGCACGGCGCCGTGGCAAACTGGCAACGCGCCAGATGAGTCTGCGGGGGCGTGGAGGAGGGGGGGGGCAAGACATCAAATCAATGCAGTTAATTTCATTCAATTTCACCCGCCGCAACTTTTTTGGGGGATACGCCAGAACGAAGGACGCCGTGTGAGGACAAGAACTAAAGAGAAAGAGTGAGTGGACGGCGGATAACGAAAACACGTTTTTTTTTTAACAGGGTTCTTACACATTTTGATGGATTTCCAGGACTTTAAACCACGTGTCCATGACCAAATTGAAATCTCGGTATAAACATGAACAATTTAGAAAATTGAGCGTATTGAGAGCGTACGCCGGCTAATATTTTGAGCGTCTTTCTTTAAAAAACATATAAATTATTTCAAACTCGGTGTAAATGAACACGTGATTATAACAACATTTCCATGACTTTTCCAAAACTTTGATGATTTAAGTTTTTTCCATAACTTTTCCAGGCCTGTAAATGACCATTTTATAATTCCATGACTTTTCCAGGTTTTCCATGACCTTAAACCAAATGTCCATGACCAAATTGAAATCTCTGTATAAACATGACAAATTTAGAAAATGTTGCGTATTGAGAGCGTACGCCGGCTTATATCTTGATTACTATAAAAAAAACATTAATTATTTCAATCTCAGCGTCAATGAACATGTGATTATAACACATTTCCATGACTTTTCCAAAACTTTTATGATTTAAGTTTTTTTCCATGGCTTTTCCAGGTTTTCCATGACCGTACGGACCCTGTTTTAACTCTTGACGTGATCGATCAACTGTATGATGAATACGCTTAAAAAAACCTAAAAACACATCTGATTTAAAACACACATCTCGGTCATCGTGGTTAACTTAAAAGTGAAGATTCGGGGGTTTTAAAACTCGTCGTTGGCGCTGCGTTCAAAGTCGCCCGTAAATGTTAAAAAATGCTCGCCTCTAATTGCCGGAGCTCCATTTTCTCCTCGCAGTCGGCGTTCGGGCAGCAGACGGTCAGCGACAGGATCTCCCGTTTGGCGAAGTTGTCGGGGAACAGCTGTTTCTCCAACAGCCGCGCGTTGTCCACGGGGCACCTCTGGCCCGCGTCACTGTTTTCCGCAAGAGAGCAAAGGGACCCGCTGTGAGCGCCGCGGACGCAATATATCCGAGAGTCGGTCGGCGTCGGATCTGACGAAAAGAGGAGAGAGGCGGCGTACCGGATGGACTTCTCGATGCAGTTCTTGCAGAAGCGGTGGCCGCACGGCGTCTGGATGGCGTTCCTCAGAGCCATGAGGCAGATGGGGCACTCGTATTTGCTCTCCAGCGGGGGGTCGAACTCCACGTCGTAGCCCAGGAGGGGGGCGGCGGCCTGGAGGCTGGAGGAGGAACTACCGCTGCTGAAGGCGGCGCCGGGGCTCTCCGACGGGCTGAGGAGGGACTCCCGCTCCCTTTCCATCATCGCCAGCGCGCAGCCGGACAGCTCCTCGCCCTCATCGCCGTCCTCCGGCAGACTCCCCTTGTTGCTTTCAAAGGACGCCATCTGCTGGCGAGTGAAAGTCTCAACCACAACGACGTCAGAAACATTGCGTGTCAATATTCCTACGTTTGCAGAGCTAAAGAAAAGACTCTTCTACCCAAGACGGGTGGAAAGGTTTCAAACATCGCAGGACGGTGCGTTCATGGGACTGAATGTGTGGTAAAGCGGCACAGGGTTCTTACACATTTTGACCGATGGATTTCCAGGACTTTAAACCAAATGTCCATGACCAAACTGAAATCTCGGAATAAACATGAAAAATTTAGAAAATGTTGCGTATTGAGAGCGTACGCCGGCTAATATTTTAAGCGTCTTTCTTTAAAAAACATATTAACTAGAATTGGCATACCTTCGCATATCACAAGATTGGGCATTGAATTGTGAACATGTTGGCATTAGTTGCATGCCAACAAATTGATACAAATCCTAAAAAAAAAAAGAAAAAAGATTTTTTCATTTTGATTGACTTTGACCTTGACCTGACCGATCGATTGATCTAATCAAAAAATCTATAATATAATCAATAATATCCCCAAAATTTCATTCATTCGGTTTAATACTTTTTTTTTGAGGCGAATATATATAATAATACAAAATAAATAAATACACGGCGATCAAAACATAACCTTCTGCATTTTCAATGCGAAGGTAATGACTTCAAACTCGGCCTAAATTAACACGTGATTATAACACATTTCCATGACTTTTCCAAAACTTTTATGATTTACGTTTTTTCCATGACTTTTCCAGGTTTTCCATGACCGTAGGAACCCTGGCGGCACCTCAACAAAACAACTGGACACATATATTTGGAACGGCATTAACATATTATTATTATTAATTAGTCATTATCACAAGACAGAAGGTGCCATCACTTGCTGACATTGACACCATCCAGGGGACCCAAAAAAAACGAAAAGAAGAAGAATGCACAATATATACACAAAATTAACCACCAAAGCAAACAAAACAATAGTGCATAGATGAAGATAACGGTGTTATATCCAGAGGTGATTTATTATATTATATCAGTAACTTCTTTTAAATCACTTCTTAAAACCCATTTTATATAACAGCTTTTAAGTGATCTAGTCATTTTATACAGAACTTTGGTTCCCCTAATTTAGTTGTCTGTTTTTAATTTATTTATTTTTTATTTTAATCTATACTTTTAAATGTAATATTGGTTTCTTGCTATTCCACTTGTTTTGCTTTGACTCTCTGTGGATCACTTTGTAAACATTGTTTTTAAAGGTGCTATATAAATAAAGTTCGTATTATTATTATATTATTACATATTTGATGTATCCGTCCTTGTGACATTTTAACGTTGCTCTCTGGGCGCTGCAATCTCCTGATAACACGAGGGACAGTGAACGTTACACCCATAATGAGAAGCGTAAAGTAATACAACATTGTAATAGTAGGTAAGGAAGGTCCTTATTACCGAGACACCTGTGCAAACTATTTCACAGAAGACACAGCAAATAGTTTTTAGCAACGTTGTCAACTCGTAATAAAAGTTAGACATGCCCTTAGATGCGGAACTGCAACTTTGAAATCAAATCCGGAGCGATGAGGAGAAACGATACTGACCGAGACAGCGTGGACGGCACACGCGCATCCTCCTCGGCAGCACCGGCGGTCAAGCGCTGAGTTCGGAGACGGTCCTCGTCCGCAAACACCTCACCTTTAGCCTCGAAAACCTCTGGAACTTCTTTTTTTCCGTTTTCGACAGTATTTCCTGTTTTGTCTTTTCCGTATGTCATCAACGGCAACCTGTAGAGTTTTACCGCGGCGGGTGTTGTTGTTGTCGTTCGACGCGACAGCGCCCCCCTCTGGCCGGAGGCCGCAGTTATTTCTGGGGCTTACCGTTGCTGCCACAGAGCAAAATGAGACAGAAAAAATGGCGGACCTCGGGAAAATATGTCCCGAGTCTTTGCCCCGTCTCGTCAACTGTTCGCGAAAAACGTCATTCCGGGGGGAGCTTTTCATCCTCCTCTGCGCACTGATCGTGGACTCCGGAGGGGCCACGACCCACTGGGTCGTCACGGAGGACGGGAAGCTCCAGCAGCAAGTATGACACCGACAGCTAACGCGGACGTGAGGCGGCTAGCTCCGGCGGAGCTACACGCGCGTTAACGGGAGTGTCTCCACGTCATTTCTATAGCCTCGAGGAGGACCCGTTGGCCAGCAGCGGGGGCGGGTGGGGGGGACGTTCACACACCAGCGAGAAAGTTTATTTAAATATAAAATGTAACGTGACGTTGGGGCGAGGTCAAGATGACCAGAGCGTCACAGGGCCCGCGTTCGCGTCGGGAATCGCTTATTCTATTGATTTTGCTGGAGATATCGCGATATCTCGTTGGGTTTGGTTGACAGCTGCTGTCACACTACGAGCTTTATTCGGGGTGCAGGTTAATGTGTCAGGCTTTATTTGGGGGTGGCTCTAATTGGCTTACAACGTTACATTTTGAAAGTGAAAGTAGAACAAGAACATTGCACACGTCACCCAATAGTATTATCACGTCCTTAAATGTATCAGCTGGTTATTCAACTCACTTTTTATTGCTGTTGTTGTTTCAGGTCGACTCGCCTTTAAATCTGAAGCATCCGCACGACGTCGTGATCTTCATGAGGCAAGAGGCTCGGGTCGACTACCTCAAGAAGCTGGAGGTGCGTGTGTCTCCTCGGGATCTCGTTCTGCTTCATCTCTTCTTTCCCTCTCATGGCCGATGAGGTCTCTCGCCTTCAGTTTCATTCGTGCAGAACCACAACACGGCCAGTGCCCACTTCTATTCATATTCATCCATCCATCCGTTTCTCATGATTGCCCCCCCCCCCTCCCTCTCCCCTTTGTGGCCTCGGTTAAGCAGAAGCAGCTGGTGGAGCAGAAGATCCACATCGAGGAGAACGAGGACCGGGACACGGGGCTGGAGCAGAGGCACTACAAGGAGGACGCGGACTGCGTCATGGCCAAGGTGCCCCTGGGAGACCTGGACCTGTACGACGGCACCTACGTTTCCCTGGAGAGCAAAGACATCGGGTGAGCCCCCCCCCCCCCCCCCCCTGAGAAACACGCCATCGGCGGCGTTTATCGACGTTTCTAACAAGTGAATTAAGTGTTGTTGCTTTTTTATGTCGTGTCTTTCCGCTGTCCTCCTCCTGAAGCCCCGAAGACTACGTGGATCCCCGGTCCGCTCTGCCCCCAGATCTAGAAAAGCCCGACTGTGCAAAAGTGTTTGAACTACATTATAGCATCCACGCTTTCCAGCATCTCAGGGTGAGTCGGGGGGGGGGGGGTATTCACCCATTGGCTTTGGTGGATCTGACATTTTACAGCAATGTCCTGTTTACAGTTTCAGTGGGGGGCTTATTCAAAATCATAGAAAAACAGGCACATACAGGAGAGAATAGCATACAGCGAGACATGTATAACGATTCGCCACTCACACACACACACACACAGCGGAGAAGCAGGACGGCGTGTGTACCTGGGCGGAGGAGGGCTCTCCCCGTGAGAGCAGGCGAGGTTTTGCTTATGCAAACTATTGACTCAGCCGCTGGTCGCAATGCTGATGGTTGCTGCACCGAGATGTACTTCGCCCCCAATAATAATAATATGAATTAAAATGAAGAAGGGCTCATGGGGAAGTTGGATTTTATTGGGGGGGGCGGGGGGGGGCTAAACTTTTATTTCAGTTTATCAACAAAGTGGTTTTGTATGATATTTAAATATGCAAAACACACCTTCAGATTTGCCTTCCCCTGATCGTTTCTTTAATTTTACTCTTTATTTATTTATTCTATTCTCATTAAAGAGTTTTACTGCTTTATTTTATTTTTTATCTAACTGTATGTAAATCCTCTTTCTTGTATTTTTACTCTGAAAAGCGCCATAGATCTGATTTCATTATTATTATTTTATTTCTTTATTATTATTGAATAATAATAATATTTATTATTATTTAATAATAATAATATATTATTATTTAATAATATTTTTTATTATTATATATATATATTATTAAAATGTAATAATAATAATAATAATAAGGTACTCAAAGACATTTGAAAAATACTTTACTGCACACCACACAAAGGTACCGATCACATGATCAAAGGTACCGATCACGTGATCAGAGGTACCGATCACGTGCCCGAACTCCAAGTGAATGTGGCCTCCTCTCTCCGCTGCAGGGCGTGCAGGAGAGGGCGAACTTGACCTCCCCGCTGCTCTCCAAGGAGGACCCCATCTTCAGCTCGCTGTCCCACCGTCTGGGCCGCAGCGTGGACGACGTGGGCCACCGCATCCACCAGGAGCTGCTGAGGGTACGGCGGGAAGGCCTCGGCGTCTCTCCTCTCAGAGCCGCGTTCCCTTCCCACCGCCCCCCGCCGACAGTCTGTGTGTGTGCGCCTCGTGTGTTCCAGAACTCGTCGTCCTGGGTGCTGTACAACATGGCGTCGTTCTACTGGCGCATGAAGAACGAGCCTCAGAGGGCCGTCGACTGCGTGGTGCGCGCGCTGCACTTCTCCCCGAGGTGAGGGCGGGCGCCTCGGGGAAGGACGCCGCTGCAGTTTGTCTTGTTGTTTCTGTCGCGTGAGACGGCTCACAGGTGTTCACGCTCTCGCATCGTGTGTGTGTGTGTGTGTGTGTGGTAGGCAGCACAAGGACGTGGCCCTGGTCAACATGGCCAACATTCTGCACCGCGCCCACTTCTCCGCGGACGCCGCCATCCTCGCCCACGCCGCCATGGACCTGACGTCGGACCTCTTCACCAGCCACTACACGCTGGGCAACATCTACGCCGTGAGTCTGAGAAGTTTAGTTCTTAACTAACTATACGGGGGCGACTGTGGGGTCAGGGGTCAGCGGGTCCGTCTGTCAATCAGGGGGTTGCCGGGTCAATCCCCGCCCCAGTCGATGTGTCCTTGAGCAAGACACTTAACCCTGAATTGCTCCCCGTAGCTGTGTTTACGGTGTATGAATGTTCCATGTAAAGTGTCTTTGAAAACATTATTATTATTATCATTTTAATTGTTATTATTATTATTGTTATTATTATTAAATAATAATATAGAAATATAATAATAATGAAATCAGATCTATGGCACTTTTCACATTTTTTTTTAAAGAGGATTAAGAAACCGTTTGGTAAAAAATAAAAATAAAACAAAAGCACCAAAACTCTTGAACGAGGATAGAATAAATAAGAATAATATCACATGTAAACATATAAAGTGTCTTTTCGTACCCTTAAAAAGCGCTATATGAATTAAATGGATTATTATTATTATTATTAACTACCAAGTGCTCATTTGTCGGCGTTTGGTAATAAAGTGATGTTTTCCTGAGGTGCTGGCAAACTTATTGATAATATATATATATATATAAATTTTTTTTTGAGTTTGAGGGTCCCGACGTCACAAAGACGAGACAGAATTCAGCTTCTAGCGCGTTGGTTTTGCACTCGTCTGCGTTTAATAGAAGACAAATCGATAACCAGACCTTTTACGCGTGGGGACTTTTTTAATCTCAGTAGAATCACGATTGTCCGGTCCGTCCGCGGCCAGAGGAGCGTTCCCGCCAAAAATCTATCTTTCCCTTCCGCCCCCCCCCCAGAGGCGTGTCATTGTCAGGCCAACAGCCAATGGAGCGCTGCGATTAATCACCTTCTCTTTGAGCTTTGCATAGCTGGTCGGTGAAGTTCTTGTCGTGTCATTACAGCGTGATTCCTCCACGAAACAAACCACCGTGTGACCTCTTCTATATCCTCTATCTCCCCCCCCCCTCTCCATCGCCGTGGGAACAGATGCTCGGGGAGTACAACCACTCGGTGCTGTGCTACGAGCAGGCGCTGCAGGCCCAGCCGGGCTTCGAGCAGGCCCTGAGGAGGAAGCACTCTGTGCTGTGTCAGCAGAAGCTGGAGCAGCGGCTGGAGGCCCAGCACAGGTACCCCCCCCCCCTCCTCCCTCAGTGTAATGTGGCCGTTTTCAAATATGCTTTTTTATTTCTGCTTCCGAACAATCGTTGGTCATTCTACGATTTCATGATTTCACTTGTCAGAAGATGGGAAGGTGGTCTCAGGAATGCAAAGATGATTTGAATATTCAGCTTTTTAATCCTCTTATTTTACCGCACCATCTTTTACAGTGTATTGTACTTTGCTCTTTTAACCGTCGAAATGTTTTTGCCCCCTGTTATTGCCCAATTAGTTTTAATTGATTACTGTGCTGCACTTTGTGACACTTTATCTGTGATAAGCGAAAATAAATAAATAAGAAACCGTTAGATTAAAAATAAAAATAAAATAAAAAGCAGCAAAACTCTTGAACGAGGATAGAATAAATATAGAATAATATTACATGTAAACATATAAAGTGTCTTTTAGTACCCTTAAAAAACGCTATATGAATTAAATGGATTATTATTATTATTATTATTATTAACTACCAAGTGCTCATTTGTAGGCGTTTGGTAATTAAGTGATGTTTTCCTGAGGTGCTGGCAAACCTATTGATAATATATATATTTTTTTTGAGTTTGAGGGTCCCGACGTCACAAAGACGAGACAGAATTCAGCTTCTAAGGAAAAAGGAAAGGGTGAATGGCGTGCAAACCCCGGGGTCCGATGACTCTGCACTCGTAGAGTTACAGTAACTTAAAGAGGATTTTGCTTTTTACGAAGAAGTTTTTCCTTTGTCGGGTCGTCCCGTATTCTCATATTTGACCGTGTCTCTCTCCAGGTCGCTGCAGCGGACGCTGAACGAACTGAAGGAGTACCAGAAGCAGCACGACCACTACCTCCGCCAGCAGGAGGCGCTGGACAAGCACAAGCTGCTGCAGGAGGAGCAGATCCTGAGCAACATCATCCACGAGACGCAGATGGCCAAGGAAGCCCAGCTGGGTGAGACGCCACGCGCACGGACCCCACAACGGGCGTTCAACGCGGTAAAGAGATTTATATATAATACCCAAGCATTGTGTGTGTGTGTGTGTGTTCAGGGAACCACCAGATGTGTCGGCTGGGTCAGCAGCAGCGCAGCCTCTACTGCCCCTTCGACCTGCCCGTGCGCTACCACCGCGGCGACCTGTTCGAGCACGTCCACTTCGTCCAGGCGAGGCTCTTCCCGAAAATCCCGTTCATCCATCGGAGCAAAGGAACGCGAGTATTACAAATATCTGACTTCAGCTCCTCTCTCTCTTCTCCGTTCGCCCTTAGTTCGGCGAGGAGGTGTCGGTGGCGTCCAGCGTGGCGCTCGCCTCGGAGCGCAACGCCAACCAGACGGCAGCCAGCCGCCAGCTCCACCCCTCGGTGTCCGGGGACCAGGACCCCGCCGCGGCCCTCTGGGGCAGCCGGCAGGATTACACACAGGCAAGACGGAGAACAGCTTCTTTTTTTTGTGTGTTTCAGGAAACATTACAGTGATTGAAATATATATTATATATTATATAATATATATAGATAATATATATTAAATATATATAAATTATATATAATATATATATTATATTATATATATATTTATATTATGTAACATATATAATGTATATTATATATATATATATATTATATTTTCATACAATATAATATATATTATATAATATATATATTTCAATCACTCTAATTATTATATATTTAGGGTCCGAGCGACAGACGAAGTCTGTCCGAGAGGACCCTATTGAAATTGTTAGGGGTATTATTATTCTTCTGGATTTTTATTTTAGAACATTGGGGGCATATTGGGGGTATGTATCATATCCCAAAACTCACCAAATTTGGCAAGCTTGTCAGGCTTGGTGAAAATAGACGGATGACACCGACTTCGAAATTCGGCTTTCAAAAATTGCTCTCTAGCGCCACCTGGAAGTTTGACCGGCGACGCCCCTCACCCAGTTTGTTCAAATGACTAGCTTTTATTTTTCCCAAGTCCACTTGGACCTGCTCTACAAAAAAACCTCTCAGGACCCTAAGCTCCGCCTACTTAAATTTTCCGCCATATTTTTTTGTGTGAAAAACACATCAGAGGCGTTTTCTCTGACATACGGGGTCCAATTCAAACCAAACCTATTGGAGATAATGATCATGGAAGCTATATCATCTAAGATCTATCATCTTATTTCAAATATATCATTGTGGTAAGGATCTATGGCCCAACGAACATTTTAGGGGCGTGTCCTGTTTTGTAATGCTCATAACTTCAACACTATTGGGGAAAAAAATAACAGACTTTCAGGTTATGTGCAGAAGGGAGCCTGAAACATTCACAGCAAATTTCGTGCAATTTGAACCGTAGGGGGCGCTACAATAATTCACCAAAGTTGGCCGTTTTTGGCGTTTTTTGCTTGAATTGGCCCTTTTCCACTTTTTCCCCATCGATTATTTCTCCCACAAAACGCCAACAGAATCGGCTAAAAATCAGTTTTATAGAATCTCAAGACTTGAATAATGAACACTGTGAAAAAAAACGGACTTTTCGTCGGTAGAAAATTTACGCTTTTTTACTGCCAATAATTTTGTACTTTCTGTGATTTCTTTATGTTAAAAACTATTGCTTAAACTCATCCAATACTTCCCCAAAAAATCATGTGTGATGCCAGTCAAGGCCTGAACACATTCACACGAAGAAACAAGCACATTTCTTCCAGGAACACCTATTGATCACCTATTGAAAAGTAAAATAACCATAATTTATTCACTTTCACGATAGGCTTGCTTCTCTTAGTCGGTCAATCAGATCGGCTTCAAATTTGTAACACACAATCCAAACATTGTCATGATGTCAGCCCACAAAGCATTTTACGTTCGGTGTTACACTATTGCCGTGCAACCCATTCTTCGCATCAAACAACGAAGGGGCTTTGGAGGGACTAAACATGCTCCCTGTGAAAATACCCTTGGCAAACATATTAAGAATCAAAGATGTAGTTACCAGATATGATTTTTATTCTTCAAAAATGGTAATTTGGCTCCATAGCGCCACCTACAAATTTTCAATTAGGCAGCCCCGGTGCTACGTTTGACCTACATTTATAAAGCTGGGTAGGTATATGTAACACATGTAGACGGAAAGAAAAGTCTCTTGGCACCATGCTCTAAACTGTACCGGATGTCGCCAATATTGATTTCTGTGTCACTGTGTCACATTTAGTCACTTCCACCTCCAGGCATCCACCTGCGTTTCATACTCCAGGCCAACAGGTGGCGGTAATGCACCAAATATATGGATGCAAACCGCTGTGAGTGCATCAAGAAGAAGAAGGAGACCGCAGGCTGCAGGCCTCTTCTCTCTCTTCTCTCTTCTCTCTCCTCTCTCTCCCTCTCTCTACTCTAACATAACTAACGTCAGTAAACAGCTGGACGAGGCTTTTAAATCACGGATTTCGTGAGTTTTTGTTTATAGGGACACATGATGCATGGATATGTTCACAGACTCAAAGCGCCACCTAGTGGCTCAACTGGACTTCCTTCAGTCCGCCCCAAATTTTTCTGCCCAAAATAATGTGAGCGGCTACGGCTGCCTGTAAATCAGCTGGCTCATAGCTCACCATGTTAAGTGTTGGTCTGGACACCAGGAGATGCGTGTTTGATTCCAAGACAAGACAGCTTTTTTTCATCACTTTTTTTTTTTACATTGAATTTACATGACGTGATCTATACTTCACGTAGGGACGCATGAATATGTTCACGTAGTTAAAGCGCCACCTAGTCAGGGATGGATTAACCAACGGGCCTACCGGGCCCAGGCCCAGGGGCCCATGAGCTCAGGGGGCCCCTGGGCCTGAGCCTCCGCGCGTGACGTCGCTGTGATTAACATTGTATTGATATGAATATGATGATATGACACGATGCGCCGTAGCCGGTATATGCTAGGCTTAAGTCATTCATGTCATGGTCATATAATTCGCGTTATGTTGTCTGCTCAGCTCCGGTATCGTTGTTCCATACGGACTGTTTTGTTAGCGATGGGGGGGGGGGGGGCCTTGACAGGAACAGGCCCAGGGGCCCGTGGTTTCTTAATCCGTCCATGCACCTAGTGGCTGAACTGGACTTTGTCGAATCCGCCCCAAACTTGTCGCGCTCGTTACAAGTCACGGCCCGAGTCGAGTCCGACCGGCGCGCCCGGGTCCTCGGCGCCGGCTCCCCCGACCGGCGCGGGTGAGCGAGGACCCGTTCGACGCTGCTTGCAGCTTTAATTTATATTTGTTTTTCTATATATTTTATATTTGTTTTTCTACATATTTTATATTTATTTATATATATATATATAAAATATATTTATAATATATGTGTGTGTTTCACCTTTAGGACACCCAGAAGAAGTTGTGGCCTCAGAGGACGGACTGCGCCCACGAGTACCCGAGCATCCCCCCCGCCCACCTGCTGCCCACCTACTATCTCCCCCCCGAGACGCAGGGCCTCGGGTCGGTGCTCCTCCCCGCCGCTCGATTGGCTCGTGGAAGAATGTCACATGAAAAGTCTGACCTGTCTTAACAGTGTGTGTGTGTGTGTGTGTGTTCAGCCCGGTGGCGGCGCTCCTCTACGGGAGCAGCCGGCCTCCGGCGGCGACGGCGCTGCCCGACTGCGGCGCCGTCCCGCAGCCGTACCCCGCCCTGCTGCCCGCCTCGCTGGACTGGCCTCTGGAGGAGAAGACGCTGCCCGACCCCTCTGCCGCCCAGGTGTGTGTGTGTGTGTGTCTGTGTGCGTGTGTGTGGGGCTGTGTGTGTGGGTGAGTATGTGTGTGTCCGTGTTTGTCTGTGTGTGTGTGTGGGTGTGTGTGTGTGTCTGTGTGTGTGGGTGTGTGTGTGTCCGTGTGTGTGTCTGTGTGTGTGTGTGTGTGTGCGCGCGTGTGTGTGTGTGTGGGGGGGCTGTGTGTGTGTGTGGGTGAGTATGTGTGTGTCCGTGTTTGTGTGTGTGTGTGTGGGTGTGTGTGTGTGTGTCTGTGTGTGTGGGTGTGTGTGTGTGTGTCTGTGTGTGTGTGTGTTTGTCTGTGTCTGTGTGTGTGTGTGTGTTTGTGTGTGTGTGTGTGTGTGTCTGCAGAGCCTCACCTGCGTCTCTGTCTCAGGTTCTGCGGCTGCGTAGCGGCGGTTGGACTTTGGATCAGAGCGGCTCCAGAATCTCTGAAGCTCTGAACCAGGCGAGTCGCACGACTTCTGCTAAACCTCACATTTGTTTTGGCGCCGTCGGATCCGCGTTTCCATCTTTCACGCTCTGACGTCATCTCGCATCGACCTCCGCCGCTAACGGCAACGCGCTCTCGCTCCGCCGCAGGCCGCCGCCGCCGCGCCGCGCTGGCAGCTCCACGGCGAGGCGGCCCTCTACTGGCGGGCCGCGGGCAACGCCAGCCGCGCCCTGCGCTGCCTGCGCCTCGCGCTCGCCGCGGCGCCGCCCGCCCGCCGCCACCTGGCGCTCACCAACGCCGCCAACCTGCTGCTGCACCACGGCCTGACCGCCCACGCGCAGGCGCTGCTGGAGCACGCGCTCGCCGTCAACGCCTCGGAGGTAAACGCTTTTTTTTCCGCGTATAAAAAAAATTTAAAAATCAAGTCATCGAAATTTGGTTTCCTGGCCACCGATTGGTCGACGTGCGTGAACCGTCTGAATGTTGTCGTTAGCCCCACACCCTGCTCAGCCTGGTGAGCGTGCAGCTGGCCCGGGGCAACGCCACCGGCGCCTTGGCGCTGTTCCGCAGCGTGCTGGCGGCGGCGCGCTCCTCTTCCTCGGCCTTCGCGTCCTTCGTCGGCTGCGATCAGTGTCGCAACAGCCTGCCGCTGCTGCGCTGCCTGCAGTTCTACCCGTTCCTCTACAACCTCTCGCAGCGGCAGCCCTGCTCCCGTGAGTGGATCACACACACACACACACACACACACAACGGGAAACTATGACGTCATCTCCAAGTCTGTATTGTTTCTTCTTTACAGCTTAAAAATAAACAAATTGGATGTATGTAATCCACACACACACACACACCTTTCCCTGGACACTGGTGTGTGTTGCACGTCCAATGTGAATGGAGGCCCCTCCCCCTCCTCTCTCTGCTCATGGGCGTGAGGAGGGGGGGGGGGGCTTTGAAGTGGAGAGATCTGGCCACTCAATAATTAATGCGGCAGAAAATAGCTCAACGCCACATTTAGTCGGGTTTATATTTGACTCTGAAGCTAAATGTTGCTCCTGAAAGCACAACGGGGGGAACGAGGTCACATCAGTAGTTATGTGTGTGTGTATATATATATATATATATATATATTTATACATAAATAATTACACAAACCTTTCTCGTGTAAAATGTTTCTCCCACATTTTGCCATTTAACACGAGAAAGGTTTGTGTCATTATTTATGTGTATATATATGTATATATATACAAATATCTATATATATATATACACACATATATATACAAATAAATATATATATATACACATATATATATACAAATAAATATATATATATTTATTTGTATATATGTGTATCTATTTATTTGTGTATATATATATGTGTATATATATTTATTTTTACATATAAATATATATGTATATATTTATTTGTATATATATGTGTATATATATACACATATATATATATACACATATATATATACAAATAAATATATATATATATACAAATATATATATATATATATACACACATATATATATACAAATAAATATATATTTATTTGTATATATATGTGTATCTATTTATTTGTGTATATATACACATATATATACAAATATATATATATATTTGTATATATGTGTATATATTTATTTGTATATATATGTATTTATATGTGTATATATATGTATTTGTATATATATATATGTGTATATATTTATTTGTATATATGTGTACTTGTCTCGGCCCAGCCGGCGCCGCCTGCACGGCCGAGAAGGAGCTCGCCGTCCAGCTGGAGGAGTGGGAGGGCGGCGAAGAGAAGCCGGACGCGCCCGCCGTGGAGGACGCGCTGCTCTTTGAGAGTGAGAACGCCGTCGATGACATCACTCGGCCATCGCGCGAAGAAACCCGTCTAACTTCCCCCTCGCCGTCCCGTCCAGAAGTCATCCTGGACAGCAACGGGTCGGGCGAGGCGGCCGGGCAGCAGCGGGCGCCTCCCTCCGCCTCGGGAGCCGCTCACATGCCCACGCCGTTCGGCGGTGGCGGCGTGGAAGGCGAGGAGGAGTGGCAGCTGAAGGAGGACCTGATGGGCGCTTTCGAGGGCGCGCTGGACGTCGGCGGCAAGCGCGGCGACCTGCGCGGCATCCGGGTGCTGAAGAACGACCGCGTCATGGGCGCCCGCGGCGGCGGCGGGCCGTGCTTCGGGAACTGCGAAGACGACGAGGGCGCCGAGTGGGTGCGTGCGCGGCCGACGCCCGCGAGGCGGGAGGCGCTCGACGGCGCCGAATCCTTAAAAAAACATCTGTGACCTTTTTTTTCTTCTTCTTTTGCTTCTTCTTCCAGATCACCTTCCAGGTGAAGCGGGTGAGGAAGACGAAGGTGGACGGCGCGGAGGGCGCCGCGATCGCCGACGACGGCCACGGCGGGGAGCCGCCGCCCGGAGGTCACTCCGTGTTGGAGATCAGCGGGCCGACCATCCCGGCGCCCGGCCCGGCGGGTACGGCAAAGCGCCGACGTCGGCAGAAAAAAACACGCGATGTCTTTGAGTCGTGTTTTTTTTTATTTGACTTGTTTTCCCCCTTCAGGCCGCTGGAGGGATTACACCAACCTCGGCTGGCCGGGGCCGGAGGAGTGCCAGCGGACACGGAGGGTCGACCTCACCACCGTGGCGAGCACCTGGTTGGCCGTTTCCGCCAAGAACATCGAGTAAGCCTCCGCCCCCTTGTCCTGATCTCGAGTAACGGAACGCTCATGTAACGGACACACGGCCCACGGGCTCCTGAAGGAACCGCTTTATACCTCTTTTTTTATTTTTTTTGCAAAAGTCTTTGAACTGAAAAACACAAACGCAACAAGACGTCGAATCACGTAATCCAGTAAATCCACTTTTTCGCCCGTTATTTTTTCATTTTGTGTGTTAATATATACTATATATATATAAATATACACATATATATATAATATATATTAACACACATATATATATGTATTTATTTCTGTATATATATATATATGTGTGTATATATAATATATAAATATACACATATATATAATATATATTAACACATATATATATGTGTATTTATATATATATATGTGTATATATATATGTTATATATATACACATATATATATGTGTGTGTGTGTTAATATATATATATATATATTCAGTGGGTACGGAAAGTATTGAGACCCCTTTAAAATGTTCACTCTTTGTTTGGGCTCCTGAAGTAACGGTGGTTACCCCTTATCTCATCTCTCTTCTTCTTCTTCTTCTTCTTCTTTTTGTTGTTCTTCTTCTTCTTTTTGTTGTTCTTGTTCTTCTTTTTGTTGTTCTTGTTGTTCTTCCTCTTCTTCTTCTTTTTGTTCTTCTTCTTCTTCTTCTTCTTCTTCTGTCCTTCAGCATCACTGAGCACATCGACTTCGCCACTCCGCTCCAGGAGCCGGCCGCCGAACCGTTATGCAACGCCAACATGGCCGCCAGCATGCACACCCTGGACCACCTGGCCGGGGTGGCCAACCGCGCCGCCATCCACTACACCGGGGAGAGCCAGCTGCGCGAGGTATCGGAAACTTCCGCGAAGATGCTCGTCCAAAAAGTTTTAGTTCCTCCGGTCGGGGAAAAGCTGTCGCAGGGAAACGATATTCCAGCCTCGCGCTCCTAAAATCAGTCGAGCGGGAGCATTTGGGATATCGATGAGAGGAGTACTGGAAAAGTGACGATAATAAATGGCTCTCCGTCATCTTCGAGATAATCAAACGGGAAAGAAACGTAACTACTAACTTAAACTAATGTCAAAAAAATAGTTTACAGTCGGGATTGTGATGACATCGCCAGTTGAGGAGCAGTGGGGGCGGGGCTAAACTTTTTAAGCAGCCAAATGTTCCACGATAAACACCAAAGGGACGAAGTTGATGAAGATGTGACAAATATTCTGAATGATAACCGCGGATCAGGAAATCAAAGGTCCACCTCACCTCACACACACACACACACACACACACACAGTTCTTAGGTAACGGCCTCGTGTGTGTGTGTGTGTGTGTGTGACCTCCAGGTCCTGCAGAACCTCGGCAAAGACAAATTCTCTCCTCAGTCCTTCGAGCAGGTGGGAACGCGCATCGCCAAAGTTCTGGAGAAGGTAGGCGCTCTGATTGGTGTTCAGGTGGTGAGAGTGTGTGGACGCCATTCTGATGTGTGTGTGTGTGTTTCCCACTAACACGCCAAACTGCCATTTAAAATACAGAATCAGACGTCGTGGGTTTTATCCAGCATGGCCGCCCTGTACTGGAGGGTCAAAGGTCAAGGCAAGAGGGCCATCGACTGCCTGCGCCAGGCCCTGAACTCCGCCCCCCACCACATGAAGGCAAGTGGGGAGACGGGGTCGGCGGGTTGAAGTCGCCCTGAGCGGAAAAATTTGTGTGTTTTTTTTTTTTTACGCAACGGAATACTCTTCCCCCCCCCACCAGGACGTGCCCCTCATCAGCCTGGCCAACATCTTCCAGAATGCCCGTCTGTGGGAGGACGCGCTCACGGTGGCCCGCATGGCGGTGGAGATCGCGCCGCACTTCGTAGTCAACCACTTCACCCTCGCCAACGTCTACATCGCCATGGTAACGTGTCCCGCTGTCGCGTTTCCCGTCGCCGGGAAAAAATAAATTCACTTTTTTTTCTTCTTTTTTTTTGCCGGGGGATTTTGACTCATTTTTTGTTGTTGTTATTGTTGTTGTTGTTTGTGCGTGCGTGGTGGCGACAGGAGGAGTTTGAGAAAGCCATGCGCTGGTACGAGTCCACCCTGAAGCTGCAGCCGGAGTTCGCCCCGGCCAAAGACCGGCTGAGGACCATCCAGTGCTACCTGCTCACCAAGAGGGAACGCCGGCAGCCCTGAGCCTCAGGAGGGACCCCCCCCCCCCACACACACACACACACACACACCGGACAACGAACACTCGGACAGACACACACTCATCCCGCAGGAAATAAGTGCTGGTTGCAGGTGAGGCGTAGAATCTGGGTTCTAACCCCCCAAAAGTACAACTGTAGATAGTTTTTTGCCCAACACAACTTATAATAATTGAAGTGCAGGACCTCTTGTTATCTCACAAGCAAGAAGTTTTAGGATCGCCAGACTATTATTATTTGGATTTTTTTAGGTTCCACTCAGTGGAAGAAAGGGGTTAAAAAAAGAAAGAAGTGAATGCGGTTCTTAAATTCCAGTCATTCTTCTGCAATATTAATTTTTGTATTTCAATTTATGCTAATTTTTGGAAACAACGGCTCACTTGGTCGTTCCTGAAGACGTTTTGTCATTTTTTTGTTGGGGGGGATTATTGTGCAGGTGGTGTAATGACACACCGCGGCCTGTAGGTGGCGCCATGTTTTAGGTTGATGATATCTAATGTCTTCTACTCCGAGGTTAAAGGAGTTCAAACTGAACCGGTGGCCCCCTCATGCTTCTGCTTCATAAAGCGGAATTATCAATTTTTGCACTTTTATTTTGTCGTTTTTTTGTTCTATATCATTCCTATTTATACGGGACCGACAAACCTTTTGATTTTTGTTCCAAAGTAATTTAAATAGGAAAAAAAGAGAAGAAACTATGACGTGCTATTTACATTTGCTGCTTAACTTATGGAAATTCATAAGACGGAAAAAAAGGTTTTGCCATTGACCATCTATAATAATAATGAATGAAAACAGTCTGTATTGATGTACAGTATTAAAGGTGCGTGGCCTCGTCACCTCGCTGCTCTCGCCTCGTTTATTTCTCTACGGGAAATAATAACAAATGTTTGAGTTACCACAATCAGTTGAGTCATATTTATAATAAAAAGGGGAGAGTTTTCATAATTACCTGAAAAATACCTCAAATTTCTATACATATATAATTAATATACATATATATGTATATACATGTACATATATATGTATATATATATACATATATATATATATATGTAGATAAATATATGTGTATATATATGTATGTATATATATTTACATACAGAATGTATGTGTACATATATACATATATATCTATATATATATATGTGTATATATATGTGTATATATATATATATGTGTATATATATATACATAGATATATGTGTATGTATATATATCAGTGGCGGTGCGTCCATAGAGGGCGCTAGGGCGCCGCCCCTCTTAAAATTTTGAGATAAAGAAAAAAAATACATCCTGTCAAAAAACATTATATGCCAAATCATTTAAATCATTTGACGCGCTAAATGTGTGTGGGAGACCGTCAGCCTGTCAACTACCACTTAAGTTAATGTGAAAAAATATAATATATCGCCACTCATTATCACGGAGAAGCCCCTCCCCCTTTACGGGGCTCCGGCCAAACGTGTGTGTGCGGCAGCGAGCAAACATTTCAGTCGTTTCGGCAAGGACGGCTTCTCATTGGAGGATGAAACGTGAATCTTGGGGCACAAAAATGTGCGCTCATTGGCCAATGACATTGTTTTATTATTTCACGTGACTGGACTATTCGGCCAATCAGAGACCGGTATGTTCCCTCAGCCAGAGAGCTCCACGGAGCTACGGGAGCAGGTTGCTAACGGAGCTGTTAGCTGGTGCTCAGTGAGTAATGCTGTTTAGTTTCCCCTGTCTGTCGTTCCAAAGGGACTGAAACTCTCTGGACTACAACGGGGGGAGGGATCTACAGAGCTTCAGACAAGTGTAAAGCACGAATCTTGCCGCAGTTATCTAGCTAAGAGCATGAAGCTAACGAGCTAACAGCATGAAGCTAACCCTGTTTACAGTCAGCAGAAGGAGACCGAACTGGCATCGAAACACAACGAAGAAGTTCTGAAAAACAGACACATTCCCTCCAGAATAATGAAAACAGGCTGGTTACAGACATGATTGACTTTAACCAGAGAGTTATGGAGAAGTTTGACCACTTTAAAGAGAGGAGGCTACTTGTCTTTACAGTAGTGGGTCTACTCTGTCACTCAATGTAACATGTGATCTCTTTCTGACTCTATTCTGCTCTGAACCTCTTTCATGTGAGGGTGAAACTATTTTATTTTGCAAATCTCTGAAACCCAACCCAATGTTTCTTAAAGCTGCTCTGAACCTCTCATGCCCAAAGTCACAGTGTGTTGATAGTTGTTGTTGGACAGTGTTGAGCACGCTGTGTTCTTGAAATAAAGCTTTGTTTTTTACAATATTCTACTCAAAACCTCTTTTCTTCTCATTGTTGAGTGCTATTTAAACCGCGTCGCCCAACTGCGCCCCCCCCCCCAAAAAATCACCAGCCGCCACTGATATGTGTGTGTGTATATATATATATGTATACATACTGTATGTAAATATATACATATATATGTATATATACATATATGTATACATATATGTATATATGTGTATATATATATCGTAATAATGTTGCAGCCCTGACTGATCCCTGCCGTTGCATCATCCTTGTCGTTGTTGCATTGCAGAGGAACGTCGTGTCTTCACATATCAAAGTGCCTCCACACAGTAATCCGTGGGGTTTTTTCTTCTCCCCCTTCTGTCTGTTTTTTTTCCTTTTTTTAAAATAAATTGCAATACCTAAAAATGGCCCCGGCGCAGCGCGGAGAGCTATTTTTAGCCTCCTGTAAAGGAACAAGATGGTTGCAGAGGAGCCCGAAGTGTGTGCGCACACACCGACACGCGAGAGGGCACATCCTCCCGCCACACGCCTTCCCGCCTTTTCTTCTTCCCGCCGCTAAAGGACGCTTATTTATCGTCGGCTCCCTTCTCGGTTCTGTTTCCCCGCTGCCGGAACACGCTCCGAACGTTTCTCCATGAATAATTGACCGGAGTGGTTTTTTAAACATTTTTTCAGCGGCCTCCTCTCGGGCTGCGGGTTATAAATAGCTCGTGTGCAGCAAAGCGTGCATGGATCTGTCAGGGGGCTGTTATGTAACAGGCATGTGAGCTGGCACACCATGGAGACACTGCGTCGACTAGGCGCGCGTGTGTGTGTGTGTATGTGTGTGTGTGTGTGTGTGTGATGCTCCGTTCCCATTGAGTGTTTCCAGAGTGATACTCACTGGGAGTCGTTTGTTAAGTCTGCAGCAGCTGAGGCAGCTCATTTAATTTTTTATTATTGCTTCAGTAACAAACGTACAACCATTCATTTGTTTTAGAACACATCTTTATGCATATATAGATATAAATATATTTATATATATATACACAGGATATATATATTTATATATATATGAATATATATACTGTATATATATGTATATAAATATATATACAGTATATATATTTATATAAATATATATATCCTGTGTATATATATATATACATGTATATAAATTAGGGCTGTCAGAGTTAACGCGTTAATCTATGCGATTAATTTGGCGGCGTTAACGCACTAAAATATTTTAACGCAATTAACGCAACTTTGTTTACTTCCGGTGTTCGTTGAAGTTTTTACACTCAAACCGAGTGTCAAGCCGCGGCAGTACGCAAGTTACGTATGTAACTATGGTTCTATGAATCCTGGATGACCGCCAGAGGCGGTGCTTAGCACTGGATATCTTCCGTCTTGCGCATAGCAGGTCGAGTATTAATAACAACAAAGTCACCCGTGACCTCGGATGACCCGCCCACCGGGTATAAGTTCCGGTGTCATCCCGAGATCAGTTCTACGGAATCTTCTCGCGAACTCACGAGATTCCGAGTGACTAAGAACTCTGGCGGTCATCCAGGATTCATAGAACCATAGTTACATACGTAACTTGCGTTCTATTTCATCCTTCCTGACCGCCAGAGGCGGTGCTTAGCACTGGATGACTTATACCAGCAGAGTCACGAGGAATCCCAAGGAAACTACCTCATCTGACTCAAGCAGAGGATTTGGACGGAGAACCACCTGCAATGCATGGAGGGTGTTCCCGTTCACTCTGTAGTTTCTGGTGAATGTGCGCAACGATGCCCCTGAGGCTGTTGCATACATATGCACCTATATTCCCTACGGGCATACCTCTTCGGGTCGCCCGTGATGTGGGAACGCCGTTGGTAGAACAACACCCTGCTCTGGATGGCAGAGCACGGACGTTCACCACCTATGCCCAGGCAATGGCCTCCACTATCTAGTGGAACAGGCACTGTTCTGCAGTGGCATAGCCCTTCTTAGATCCACCCTAACTAACTAGTTATGGTGGTCAAGCTGTGCAGGCTGGACAGGCTGGTTGAGACCCGAGCGTGCCAGCACCCTTTGGGGAAGCCACTGCTTTAGGCCGCAGTGTGACACCCGAGCCCTCTGAGTTCCCCTCAGACAAGGCTCATTGACCGACAGGGCGTGTAGCTTGCCTACTTGCTCTGCCGCAGTTATGGCAAGGATGAAAGGTCTTTGCCGACGGCAACCACAGCTCTGCCTCTGCCAAGGGAGGCGAGCATAGGGTGTCCAGTACCCCGGGCAAGTCCCCTGGAGGAGCCCTCGGGGGCTCAGGGATAGTCACTGAGGCCCTCCTTATGAAGAGGGACACCAGCTTGTGGCTGTTCCGCATCCTTGTCGGCTTTAGCATGCTGCCCTGAAATGGCAGCTATGTAGGGCCTCAGGATAGAGGCAGTCATGCCCTTAACTAGAAGGGATGACGGAAGCGTGAGTACCGTAGGCACGAGGCACCGTACTGGGTCCCTCCGTCCGCTGGTCGGGAAGCGGCTTCGGTCTGCACGTCTCGTAGACGGATGGCACTCCGGCATTTAGAATAGTCCTCTGGACTGATTCTGTTCAGCTGCTTCTGCTGTCCTGCGGCCAAGCCCTTTGTTGGGCACGGCCGGGATCGGGATGGCAGGTCCCACCATCTAGCTGTGCTAGGGTCCCGCATGTCAGCGAGGCACCGTGGCGTCTCACAGCGAAGTCTGTGCAGCCAGGGGAACCAAGTCCTGGCTGGACACAAGGGGGCCACCAGCAAAATTCGGTGGCCCTGTTGAAAAACCCCGAGTGGTTGGCAAGATCAGCGGAAATGTGGGGAACGCCCTGGTTCCGTTCTCCTGGTCGCTACCTCGCCCGACAATTGGTCAGGTGAAGGGTTACCGGAGTAAGAAAAATCAGAAGGGCACGGGAGCTTCGTAGCAGCTCTGCCGCCCTAGGGGCCCCTGGAGGTTCAAGCCAACCCGTGGTTGAGGCGATGTCTCGCCCAACAAGTATATATTCCCTCCCAAGTATGGCAGGAACTGTTTGAGCGCTAGGTGCATGGCCTGTGGCTCCAGACCCAAGTGTCGCGAATAGACTGTCCTCTGGAAGTCCTGTACCGCCAGACTGCGCCCCACCTTGAGAGGCGGGAGTCTGCTGTGGCGACCTCCTGTGGGGCGGACCCTTTCCCTGGGGATACCCACTGACGGGTATGCTCTCACCCTCACGGGATAGAGCCGAGGGCACCACTGTGACCCCATCTTGTGCCTGTGGCCCCTGGCGAGGCTGTTAGGCCCTCCATGCGAAGGGCGCCGCGACAGCAGCCCAAGCATTTGCCCCATAGGCAAGGAAAAAGGGATAAAAGACCACTGCCTGCCCCCTCAGAGAGTACCTACCTGCTTGAGTGACGGGCAGGCCCACTTAGTGGCTGCCTCTAGAGCTATACCAACGAAGGTTGTGCTCCGAGAATGGCTCAGAAAACTCTTTATGTTCACGAAGGCCCAACCGGGCAGCGTGAGAAAGAGTGTAAGACAGCTGATGCAGCTGTCAATTTACCCGATAGGCAAGAAGAGAGGATAAAAGACAGCCATCTGCCCCCTCAGAGAGGGGAAGGCTGCAGAGGATGCTGTCCACCTGTCTGAGTGACGGCCAGGCCCGCTTAGTGGCTGCATCTAGAGCTACACCAATAAAGGTTATGCTCTGAGAATGGCTCAGACAGTTGTTTGTTCACGAAGGCCCAACCGGGCAGCGTGAGAGAGTGCAAGTAATGCACTGTGTGGCCCTAAATGGGTATGGCGCACATAGCCAGATCGTCCAGGATGGCAGTTTCCTCACGCCCTGGGGATTGCAGGGCGGCAGTAATGCCCTTTTGTAGAAACTCCTGGGGAAGTCCACATGGAAGAAGCCTGGGAATAACGGCTTTGGAA
Source organism: Pseudoliparis swirei (assembly GCF_029220125.1). Classification (NCBI taxonomy): domain Eukaryota; kingdom Metazoa; phylum Chordata; class Actinopteri; order Perciformes; family Liparidae; genus Pseudoliparis; species Pseudoliparis swirei. Next base: position 31,274,642 of record NC_079391.1, on the reverse strand, counting down.
AGCCTAACAGAGCAACCGTCTGTGAAGCATTCTAGGAGCCTGACAAAAGGCCTCCCTTAAGTCGACAGACATGAGCCGATCTCCTCTGGAGACCACACGAAGGATGTCTGCTGGGCTCAGCCTGAGAAAAACAAGATGTGGCGCCCCCGAGTCTGCGGGGTGTGGACACGGTCCTGCGAAGACCAGATAACTGCTGCCTGGTCTAACCGGCTTGCACCGTGCGCTGCTGCGCCTGTAGAGCAGGTCCCCCGATTTCACTGGGATAGTAGGGAGGTTGTTCCTACATGCCTCCGACAAGGGTGCCTGCGCCGGCCAAACAGCTGGTCTGAACCCTGGAGCGCATTCGGCGCCCAGGTTCTCTTGACGTAAGTGCACATGCCTGCAGCGAAGCATCACTGAGGCTGTAGTCAAGTATGACATATGAGGGGGAGTTGCCGTGTAGTAAGCACGGTAAAATGGTCACCTGAGAACCGACTGGGCTCGAGGGCACCGGTCATCCGGCCTCGGAGTCCCCTTGGGGAAAAACCGATGGATGCGATAGTCAGCTCAATGGATGGCATGGGACGAAGGCCACCTTTGGCCATATCCTGCATGGACGCCGGGGTTCGGTGATCTATCGTAAGATGGTAACCCCTCAGATAGTCTCTGGAGGAGACTGAAAAGGTGGCAGGGCCGGGAATGCCCCTGAAGAATGCACTAGCGTGCGTGGGGTTCCGGCTGCTGTATATCCAGCAGTTCCTGTGCCCTGCGAATGACGAACCCGATGGGGTCGTCGACTGCCCCTACAAGGCTACCACTGGGATGTCCTCCCTTGGGAATGTATCAGCCGTGGGTGGATCTGATGCTTCAGTCCTCCCTGCACTAGGGTGGCGACTTATCTGAGCTAGTTCTGCGGTCAGCAGACCTACTCTATAAGCTAGCCTGCCCGATTGCACTGCTAGGGGAGCCCCTGCGGCTCCTAGCCGGCGCTTGCAACTGGTCGGCTGGCCTGGAGCTGACCTGACCTGTCTGTTGGGGTCCTAGCAGGAGCTAGAGCGAGCGCACTCTGCTACTGTGGCCCAGGTCCTGTGGAGCAGGACAGAGACAGCCCGTCTAGTGAGGGGAGAGCGTAACGCTGCCCTCACTCGTACAGTAGCTGTAGCTGCTGGGGGTCGCAGCAGTAGCACTCTGCTACTGTGGCCCAGGTCCTGTGGAGCAGGACGGAGACAGCCCGTCTAGTGAGGGTATCAGCCACCACTGGCCTCCCTCGTCCGGTAGCTGTAGCTGCTGGGGGTCGCAACAGTAGCACTCCGCTACTGTGGCCCAGGTCCTGTAGGACCGGACGGAGACAGCCCGTCTAGGAGGGTAGAGCGCGGACGCTGGCCTCGCTAGTACGGTAGCTGTAGCAGCTAGGGTCGCAGCAGTAGCACTCCGCTACTGTGGCCCAGGTCCTGTCGAGCAGGACAGAGACAGTCCGTCTAGAGCGAGGACACCTCTTCAATACAGTAGCTGTGATTACTGGTGTCCTATCAGTAAACTTAAGCGAGAGCACTCTGTTACTGTGGAAACGGGTTCCGTGGAGACAGTTTAGAAAGCGGTCTAGAGAACAGCCTCTCTCTTAGAGAGAGGGAGTGAGGACACGCTTGACTAATACAGTAGCTGTAATTACAAGCATCCCACGAGTAGCCTGGGCGAAAGCACTGTGCTACGGGGGAGCAGGTCCTGTGGAAAACAGTCGTAGTGAGAGGGCAGGTCTCTTCGAGGACCCTCTCCACTAGTATGGCAACTGTACTTACTGGTGCCTCCCAGTAAGCCTGAGCGAGAGCTCTGCGCTACTGTAGACGCTGATCCCGTGAACACGGGTCAGAACCCAGCATGTCTAGTGAGAGAGTGAGGACACACTTCACTCCTCTGGTCTGTCAGCATTAGCGTGGCATTAGTTGGCCTGAGTGGAGACGCTCTGCTAGCTGCAACAGCGGCGATGTCATGGAGGTACATGTGCAGTATGCATCAGTATCGACTTATAGCCTCCTTAGCGTCCCCCCGGTGAGCCTGAGCGGGACGCTCTGCTCACTGGAAGCCGGTAGCAGTGTGGCATCCAGCCGCAACGAGCGGACGCGCTCTCGTTAGCGCTGTAATCGCCCACCAGTAAGCCTGAGCGAGAGCTCTGCGCTACTGTAGACGCTGATCCCGTGAACACGGGTCAGAACCCAGCATGTCTAGTGAGAGAGTGAGGACACACTTCACTCGTCTGGTAGCTGTCAGCATTAGCGTGGCATTAGTTAGCCTGAGTGGATGCAGTATGCATCAGTATCGACTATAGCCTCCTTAGCGTCCCCGGTGAGCCTGGCGACGCCCGCTCACTGGAAGCCGGTAGCAGTGTGGCATCCAGCCGAGCGGACGTCGTTAGCGCTGTAAGCCACCAGTAGCCTGAGCGAGCTCTGCTCCTGTGGGATATGCCGTCATAGGCAACAATTGTATTCGATCTCACCCGATTGAAGCTTGCGGTGAAGGCGCTCTGGTGAAGACCGAAAAGACTCGCGTTCTCCGGTCCGTCCGCCTCGACGGACCGCCAGAGAACGCAACGTCCTCCTCCGAGGAGGAGAGCTCGTCGCAGCCTCTGGAGGCGACGGATCGCAACTCCGACCATTTGGTCACAAGGCTCCCGCGACGAGCTGCAGTTAAACTTCAGCCTTAGCTGATGCCTGCTGCGAGAAGATGAAAAAGAACTGATCTCGGGATGACACCGGAACTTATACCCGGTGGGCGGGTCATCCGAGGTCACGGGTGACTTTGTTGTTATTAATACTCGACCTGCTATGCGCAAGACGGAAGATATCCAGTGCTAAGCACCGCCTCTGGCGGTCAGGAAGGATGAAATAGAACGGTTTAACACTGTTTCCGTTTTTAAAACAATCATTTCTCCGCGAAAATAAGGAGCAGAAATCAGTTTAACTCGTGGATGAATCAGTCGGGTTTCCTCCTGCTCCTCCTTCCTCCCGTCTCCCCCTCTGACACACAGAGGAACGAAGGGGCGACGTGTCGGGTGACGCGGCGCGGAAAGAACTCGTCACACGAAACTTTCACCGTGATTGGTCAATCCGTTTGTCTGTCAACATTTTGCAAAAAAAACAACCAATGAACACTCAGTAAATCACAAAGGACCTCCCACCTCACAGGTGAGGCTCATTAGCAGCCTGTCAGTCAGAGAGCAGAGAACACCAGGACAACTGAGCCTCATTGAATAGAGCTGAGATTGTTCTGGAATGTTTGATGTATAACACGTGGGGGTGTGTCATATGCAAACGCCTTTAAAAGGTGAATTTAATTTTTTTTGTAAAATGTATAAAATGCCCCCAGCCTGCAGAGGGTCACGTGACATATTTGAATGTCAGTCAGTTTACCAAGGCCACTGGTTCTGCTGCTGTTCAATGTTAAAGATGACAGGACCAATGGGGTCTCAAATATACTTCTTTTTTTTTACTAATCTGATGTTTCACTGAAGAAACAATTTATCATCCACGATATTAAATACCTCGCTGGCACTTTATAGGTAGGAGCCTCTTTGAAAACACAGCTCTGTGTGAAGTTTTGTCTTTAAAAAGAAGAAGAAAAACCTTTTAATCGCGATTAATGAATTTCAAAATGTGCGATTAATTAGTTACTTTTTTTTAATCGATTGACAGCCCTAATATAAATATATATATATATGTATATACAGTATATATATATGTATGCTCATTTAATTTTTTATTATTGCTTCAGTAACAAACGTACAACCATGAATTTGTTTTAGAACACATCTGTTTGTAAACGATGACGCCTCGATAACCACCAACGTTAATCACGGAGTTCCACAAGGTTCTGTGCTTGGACCAATTTTATTTACCTTATACATGCTTCCTTTGGGCAATATTATCAGGAAACACTCCATAAACTTTCATTGTTATGCAGATGACACTCAACTATATTTATCGATAAAACCAGAGGAGAGCAACCAACTCTGTAAAATTCAAGCATGTCTTAAAGACATAAAAACATGGATGACCTGCAACTTCTTGATGTTAAACTCAGACAAAACCGAAGTAATTTTAATCGGCCCTGAGCACCTCAGAGATCAATTATCTGGTGATGTGGATTCTGTAGACGGCATTGCCCTGGCATCCAACACCACTGTAAAGAATCTTGGCGTTATCTTTGATCGACTTGTCCTTTAACTCCCACGTAAAGCAAATCTCAAGGACTGCATTCTTTCATCTACGTAATATTTCAAAAATCAGGCACATCTTGTCTCAAAAGATGCAGAAAATTGGTTCAGCGTTCGTTACTTGAGACTGGATTACTGCAACTCCTTATTAGCAGGCTGCTCTAATAAATCTCTTAGGTCCCTCCAGTTGATCCAGAATGCTGCAGCTCGTGTTCTCACTAAAACTAAGAAAAGAGATCACATCACTCCTGCACTAGCTGCTCTGCACTGGCTCCCAGTAAAATCAAGAATCACTTTTAAAATTCTTCTCTTAACCTACAAAGCCTTGATTGGTGATGCTCCATCATATCTTAAGGAGCTTGTCGTACCATATTGCCCCACTAGAGAGCTACGCTCACTAAATGCGGGACTACTTGTAGTTCCTAGAGTCTTAAAAAGTAGAATGGGAGCCAGAGCCTTTAGTTATCAAGCTCCTCTTTATGGAACCAGCTTCCAATTTCAGTCCGGGAGGCAGACACAGTCACCTCGTTTAAGAGTAGACTTAAGACCTTCCTCTTTGACAGAGCTTATAGTTAGGGCTGAATCAGGTTTGCCCTGGTCCAGCCCCTTGATATGCTGCTATAGGCTTATAGCTGCGGGGACGTTTTAGGATGCACTGAGTACCTATCTCCTCTTTTTCTCTCCTTAAGGATGAATTTTCATCTCTCAATCACACGTTACTAACTCTGCTTTCTCCCGGAAGTCCTTTTGACTTTACGTCTCATGGGGTCATCGGACCCTATGAGACGGCATAGATCCTATCTGCCTGATGGATCGTCTGGGTCGTGGAATTCCTGCTCATGACTACGCCACTGTCCTGTTGAGACTCCGCCCTCCTCCTCCCCACCGCCATCTGCCTGATGGATCGTGGAGGTCTCCATCGTGGAATATGCCTACTATGAACTATTCATACACTCTGTCATATTCATTGAATGTATTTTAACTCTAAATCTGTCCTTCTGTACACATTACATCTATTGCATCTGTCCATCCTAGGAGAGGGATCCTCCTCTGTTGCTCTCCTCCAGGTTTCTTCCCTTTTTTTCCCCCTGAAGGGTTATTTGGGAGTTTTTCCTGGTCCGATGTGAGGTTTTGGGGCAGGGATGTCTATGTGTACAGATTGTAAAGCACTCCGAGACAAATTTGTAATTTGTGAAATTGGGCTATACAAATAAACTGAATTGAATTGAATTGAATTGAATCTTTATGCATATATATATACAAATATTTATATATATACACAGGATATATATATTTATATATAAATATATATACTGTATATATATATTTATTTATATATATAAATATATATATGTATATACAGTATATATATGTATGCTCATTTAAAAAAAAAGTATTGCTTCAGTAACAAACGTACATCCATTCATGTGTTTTAGAACATCTTTATGCATATATATATATATATCCTGTATATCAGTGGTGGTGGGCCGTCAGGGCCAGCAAGGCCTTCTCTGCTGGCCTAAACATCAGAATATATATTTTTTTCTAAATATATATTTTCCCACAAATATGCATTCAATTATTTCCCAGAGTAAGAGTTATTCTCTTAATTTCATAGCGTTCCTCTTGGTTGCGCTGCTGCCAGCGCCAGGTTGAGATTTGGAGGGCTGGTCTTTATGTTAGATCTTTTATCCAATCATATTCAGCCATCATGTGTTTCCAGGGGGCTAAAATCTGCCCGTAGGCCTTCAGAATCAACATTGCGGGCGCTGGTAGCTTAAAGTGAATGGGAATGAACATTTTGTGTCAACCAATCAGCTTTAGAGTCGGCTCCTGTAGGCCTTCTAGAAGGCCCCGGAACCGGCACAAGAGCAGCTAGCAGGCGGAGGGCGTGCACGTCTTTTGATTGGATTACCAATATTGAGAGGCGGGGCCTATTGGCAGGTAGATGCAGAACCTCAGAACTAGGAAACTGAATTTGATAAACGAATTAATTCGCGTACTACTAAGCTGTTTGTTTAACCCACAATGGCGGAAGGAGGAGAAGATATCGATTTGGTCGAGGATATAATTATAAGGCCATTCTCAAGACCGACTTTAAGACCGACGCCGACGCTACAAAGCCTGTCACAGGCGGGGAAGAGGTTCGTTCGCCAGGTTCAAAGTTCCAACTACGAGCTCTACCAACGGCTCACAGGCTCCGAGAAGCTCTGCACACCGGACTGCTGGGGATGCCTGTTGCAAGTGATCGATTTGGTGTTGGGAGCCACACTGGCTTTGCAAACTTGAGTTGTCTAACCGAGGCAGCAACGAGACACCAACGTCCGGCTCGGCACCTACAAGCATCGGTGCTTTGAAAACTTTTGGGGACACGGAGCGGATCTACAGATCAACGAACAAGCGGCAACGGATCTGCACAATGAAAAGGTGAAGAACAAGAGGGACATATTGAAAAGACTCATTAATTGTGTCATGTGTTTGGGTAAACAGGAACTTTAATCTTCATCACGGTGAAACTGCGACAATGCGCTGTTTAGTGAACACACTGTAAAAAAAAGTTGGACTTAAAGCTAAAAGTTTGTGGACCAGAAATGGATAGAAGACGAATATTAATATAACGCTGTTGCACTCGACTATGTTCTTGCCTATTAGTTGAACTGGACTGTATTGTACTCTTCCCCTGCAATTCTCTGAAGAGAAATGTCAATTTCAAGGTGACGTAACGCCTGGTTATCCTGCGTCTCTGTCTAACTGTATCATGTCTAGAGCCATGGCATCATAATGATGTAATGAGAGGTGGATTAATTCGGGTGGGACTGTGTAGGACCTCACTGAAGGCCCAGGCCCACGGCACGCCACTGCTGTATATACATATATTTATATATATATATATACTGTATATATATTTATATATATTTATATAAATATATATATACAGTATGTATATACAGTATATATATATATATACAGTATATTTATATATATATATTTAGATTTATATATGCAATAGTAATTAGCAGTAAAGTAAATCAGTAACGTATGTACACATTAATATTGATTTAAATAAAAATCTAGTTGAGCTAGATGATAAATATCATTATTATGTATAAAGAAAATATATATAAAGTGTAGCACTAATCTGTCAATCTTCTGTTTAACTGATTGAATTTTAGTAATACTTATATTATCTGGAGTGGTAGAATTATAGTTTTTTTAGGGGGGGGGGGGCATCTATATGTGCCAGACAAACGTTGCTTCTTAAATATATGCTGAAAGGTCACGTTCAGGTCAAGGTAACATCGGAGGAATTAGAAAATGTTTTGAGGTTCTGATGCAAAAACTTTTTAAATGCACAACCGCCACGTCGAAATCTTTTTGGGTTATTGCGTATTGCGTGTGGATATCTTCGGCTCGGCGCTGCCGATCATAGTCTCACTGAATGGATGTCGCTGCAAGATATTACATAACCGTAGTGAGCGTTAGACGACGATTTTAAACACACTGAGACTAGAAGAGTGGAGCGAGATCTCAACACGGCAGGAAGAGAGTCCGTCCATTTCTGGACCTTTTCTATTGTTGTTGTATCATCTGATGTCATGAAGATGAGAGAATGAATCAGTTGCTGCAGCCACGTCATATTAAAGTGATTAGAAAAGGGATTCTGTGTTATTATCTTCTGAATATCAAAAGAAAAATAATGTGTTGCTTCGACAAATACACGGAAAATATAATTATCGCAGAATGGGAAATACACATTAATAATAAATACAAGTCGATAGAAAATATGTATTGCGTAAACATGCGGACGACTTTTGTTCCATCGTGTGTTCATCCAGTGGCGTCTCTGGCAACACATTAATAAAGAGGTGAATGCAGAGGGGCAACGTGGAGAGCATCCGACATCACATGCTGTCCCCATTAAATGTCACCTAGTGCAATGCTTCTGGTTTTCTCTACTGGAAGTGACACCGAATGGGCACTTTATCATGTTTGACCTACCGTAGAGGCATCCCAGATGGGATTTATTCAGGTTTTCGCCACTGGAAGGGCATCAAAGAAGGCAACACATCATGTTTTCTCCAGTGGAACGGCATCCAACAAGGCAAATAATCATGTTTTCTCCACTGGAAGGGCATCCGAGAAGGCACATCATGTTTTCTCCACTGGATAAAATTCAAGAAGGCACATCATGTTTTCTCCAGTGGAAGGACTTCAAAGAAGAAAATAATCATGTTTTCTCCAGTGGAAGGGCATCCAAGAAGAAAATGATTATGTTTTCTCCACTAGAAGGGCATCCACATAGGCAAATAATCATATTTCTCCAATGGAAGGGCATCCAAAAGGCGCATCATGTTTTTTTCATATGTTCTCACTTTGTCACTTTTGCTCTGTGAGTATTTATGTAAGTTCCTTTTTCCCACATAAAAACATCCATTAAATCTGTAGATATAAAACTTGAAATAAGAATACCAGTGTGTTGAGTTTTAAATATCTTCTCCCTTCATGTCTCTCCAGGACTTCATGTGAACATTTCACTCGTTCACCAGACGTTCACAGAGCTTTGCGTTAGATCTGTTTTGTGAGTATTCACGAGGGATTCACCGGACGTTTATTTCCAGCTCGGTGTAATAAAAATGTATCGGCCTTGTGGGGACAATAGTTTTCACCGCCATTAACACCGAAGTCCCTTTGTGTGTCCCCCCCCCCCCCCCCCCCCACCCAATCAGCCGGGCTCTGAGGTGATTACTATACAGGTCTTTAAGTCTGAGATCACTCCTGGCTGTGTTAACCGCTTCGCTCTCGCTTCAGCTCCACGGACAGCTCCAGAAGCAACTCCACCATCTCAAGTCCCCCCCCCCCCCCCCCCCCTGTTCGTGTGGAGGACAATAGGAAGTTATTCGGCAACCACGAGCTTCCAGAACGTCTTCAAAGCACCGTGACCAGATCAGGTAAAAATAATCTTCAAACAAACCATATTCCATTTATTAAACGTAAAAACACTGATATATATATAAACTTAATATATATATGTATATATACATATATATATATTAAGTATAATATATAAAAATATAATATATATAATATATACAAATATAATATATATATATCATATATATGATATATATATATTATATATCATTTATATAATATATATACAGTATGTATATATCAAGTATTATATATAAAAATATAATATATATTATAATATATATATGTTATATATATAATATAATATAACATATATTTATACAGTATATATATATATACATACAGTAGATATCCTTTATTTCAGACTCATTAGTCCATATAGCAACAAACACAAATACAACAACAATATATAAAATACAATACAATTCGAGGACACAGGTATAATGAATGATAGTTTGTAGGTTTATAAAGTTAATGTAAAACGCTTTGTCGTTTTTTCTGTGTGTGTCAGGACGAATCTTAAACAATCAAATTCATGATTTGAGTCGTCACCTCGGGTCTCGTAGATATACAGTAAATGTTTTATTTATTATTTAGTATATATAATTCAATTCAATTCAGTTTATTTGTATAGCCCAATTTTACAAATTACAAATTTGTCTCAGAGTGCTTTACAATCTGTACACATAGACATCCCTGCCCCAAACCCTCACATCGGACCAGGAAAAACTCCCAAATAACCCTTCAGGGGGAAAAAAAGGGAAGAAACCTGGAGGAGAGCAACAGAGGAGGATCCCTCTCCTAGGATGGACAGATGCAATAGATGTAATGTGTACAGAAGGACAGATTTAGAGTTAAAATACATTCAATGAATATGACAGAGTGTATGAATAGTTCATAGTAGGCATATTCCACGATGGAGACCTCCACGATCCATCAGGCAGATGGCGGTGGGGAGGAGGAGTGGGCGGAGTCTCAACAGGACAGTGGCGTAGTCAGGAGCAGGAATTCCACGACCCAGACCTCGATGATCCATCAGGCAGATAGGATCTATGCCGTCTCATAGGGTCCGATGACCCCATGAGACGTGAAGTCAAAAGGACACCTGAACGAGCCATTTTCGCCATATTTCTACAGCAACCCAGAATGGACAAACCCCCAAACTCCTCGCTCTAAATATGGACGTTCGCGTAATCTCTCTCGGCCACCGTAGTTTCAGTTTTCAGTCTGCCACCAAATTACACACACTGCGCCTTTAAATGATCACGTGACCGCGAACCATCGGTCATTGATCGTGTGTGGAGGAGATAGGAGGAAACTTCAGACCCTCGAGGACCATAACCAGGTCCACTGGTCTGTACCACGTGATATAAGGTGCATTATTGTTCAGAAAGATGGATTCAATCTGCATTTAGAAAAATAAATAAATACAAAAATGATAATTAATGTATATTATGCATCAATTGTATTAAAAAAAACCCCACATAAAGCTGAATGTAAACGGCCTGCTGGAGGAGCTCCTCCTCCGGGCTGCAGCTTTAATGAATGAGACGCGCTCTCATTCTTAAAGAGACACATTGATAAAGACACGACCTGACGAGCACGGCCCCACGTGCGCGTGCCCCCCCTCCCGTGTTTATGGGATGGCCTCCCCCGTACAGTATAGTGGGCTTCACCCGGAGCCACGCAGAAACCCGCAGCGCCGCGCAAGTCGAGAGGATGAGAGTTATAAATAGCATCAGCAGTCGGCCGAGCGGCGCTCCGTTACTACGCGCCTCAGCATTCTGCCCTGTGCGGGGGGGGGGGGGCCGCATCGTCATCATCATCACGCGCATGCATGGGGGCGAGGGGGGGGGGGTCACTCCCGGACCCCGGAGTGATTTAAACCCCACCTTTATACAGATACGAGAGGGGATGTTTGGTGTCTTATTGTGGCCAATGTGTGTGTGTGTGTGTGCATGTGTGTGTGTCACACAATAGCCCCTGTAGTTTTAAAGGAGGGAGTGTGTGTGTGTGTGTGTGTGTGTGGGGGGGGGGGGGGGGTTCTGCACCTCCTTTAGACCATCCTCTGATATTTTACCTTTTTTTATTTTAAGCAGATTTTTTATTGGACCGAGGTTGTTTGTGTGTGTGTGTGTGTGTGTGCATGTGTGTGTGTCACACAATAGCCCCTGTAGTTTTAAATGAGGGGGGGGGGGGCTACAGCTCCTTTAGTACATCAACTGTGTACTATTTTACCTTTTTCATTTTTTTAAAGCAGATTTTTCATTGGATCGAGGTTGTGTGTGTGTGTATGTGTGTGTGTGTGTTTGTGTGTGTGTTTGTGTTTGTGTGTGTGTTTAAGCCACCGTAGAGACAACGGGGGCTCCTGCTTCCACCTTCAAAGTGGGAGATTCTCCACCTGACGTCAATAGTGACTGACGCAGCCTCCGGGAACCGGAAGTGGTTCATTATTCTTCTTTTTTAGGGGGTGAAAATAATAATAAAATAAACAAGCTGCGTAAAAAAATAATAACATATAATACGGAAGAAATGAAAAAATAATACTATTCATAATTGAAGCTTCGTGTGAGCATTTTAGTTTTTTTAAATTTATTGTTATATGTGGTGGTGTGCTCACGCGCTTATGCGTGCGCGTGGAAGAGGAATGGAGGGGGGGAGGGGGGGAGCTTTCAGCAGCAAATGACACTTCTTTTTTTTTAAAGCCACATTCTGCCCACTATTCCGGGCAGTGCGGTGTCTTCCATATGCAGCATCATTATTAGGGAGATGCTGCCGCGCGTGCGCGCGTGTTTGGTCGTGCACAGGGAGGGAGGGAGGGGGGGGGTAGAGAGAGAGAAAGAGAGAGGAAAAACGCGGGGAGCTCGCGCCCGGTTCTCAAAACGCTGCACGCTCGAAATTCCTCCAAGGAACCTCTGCGAGCTTTTCTCTTTTTTTTCATCATCACGCGCGAGCTAAAAATAGAAACGGGGTTGGCTCGTGATCCAGAAATAGATAGGGGGCATCACTCCTATAAAAGGCACACCATTCAAGAGTACAGTGTGTGCACAGTCGGAAGAACAGAAAAGACTCGGCGCGTCTTGTTGTGGACAGAAAATGTCATTTTTCTTCTGGTACTACTTTTCGTGTTTTCCTCCTCCAGGAGCCTCCGCCGCTTCACTGGTGAGTTCTCGCTGCACCTGTTTCCCTTTTTAGCCCATTTTCTCCCTTAAAAGCTCTGCTATGTATCTTCTGTCTTTCTTTTTGTTGTTGTTGTGTTAATTCACAGCGATGCAAAATAGCTGTAAATATTCGATTGTGTGCAGAAGAAGAAGAACCGCGTTGTCACGAGTCTTTTAAAGTGGATTCTGCTCTTTTTATTTTGGAGGAAGGATATCAAACCGACACGGGAATCACCCTCAGTTATGAGCAAGAACCTCAAATAATACAAATAAAAAAGGGGTGTATGTCAGTGTAGTGTTAATGCTGCAGGATGTTCCTCGTTATATTCAATAAAAGACACGTGAGTTTAAGGGTCTGGTTCTGGGAGCGGGGAGCTGTCCTCCGGCGGTGGTGCTGAAAGTGCTCTTTCACGCGGAGGATCCTCACACGCACGCACACACACACACACACACACACACACACACACACCGCCGCGGCGGCGGCTCGTCCTCCGGGCTCGCGCTCCCGCTTTTAAACGTGCAGAAGAAGAAGAACAAGAAGGATAAAATAGCTCCATCACCAAGCTCCGATTTAGGTGATTTTGGTCTTCTTCTATACTTTTCTTTTTTTCATGCAGAAGCTGAAGGGAGGAGAGGGATGGAGAGGGGTGGAGGTGTGTGTGTGGGGGGGGGGGGGATCCCGAGCGGCTCAGTAACACCGCGGTACCGTCCTTGTTGTTTTATTGTGTTTATTATTATTATTTGTGTCCTTGTTGAGTCTCGAGTCGTGACTGCAAAGCAAGAAACAAACCAAAAAGTGAGCGAGTGAGGCGCGCGCGCTGCGTCAGCGGCGTCTGGCTCCGGCGCGCTCGAGACAGATAGGAGAGGAGGAGGGGGGGGGGGGGGATCGTGACCGGCTGGGAGACGCGTCCGCGAATGAAAAAAATAATAATAAAAGGGCCCAATGAAAACCGAGAGGGTGTGGCCCCCCCCCCCCTCCCCTCCAGGTTAACCCTTTGCGAATTAAAGGAAACTTCACTCTTCATGAAACATGGAGGATCGTTTTCAACTCGTTTTATTTTATTTTTACCCTCAGTGTGTAAAATGATGCACGTGGGGGGGGGGGGGGGCACACACCAGATATAAACATGTTATTAGTCATATTGTTTGGTGCAAGTGTCCATAGTAGATGTTTGAAGGGGGGTCGAGGGGGGGGGGGGGGCTGTCAGGTGCTCTGGCCTCCTGCTCAGGTCTCAGGTGCTCCTCTTTGCGTCGCTATTGGTTGACGAGGAGCACGTCCCGTCCAATGGAAACCCCTCGTCAGAGCCCCGGTGCCGCCCCTCTCTCTCTCTCTCTCTCTCTCTCTCTTTTTAAACAACGCTGCGCGCGCTACCGCAAAACCACACCGAACCCCGGAGGCGGGTGTATTTCGGTCGTTTGATGTTCCGACGACCGACAATTAAAACAATTGTAAACGCCCTCGCGCACACACACATAGTGCTGTTTCGTCTGGAGACCCCGCCCCCCCTCCACCTCCACCACCACCACCCTCCTCGGGGGCTTTTTGTCCGTCACGAATCTTTTTGCGGTCTGGGCTTGCTGTGCTTACTCGACTCTGGGAAGCCCTTACCCCAAAAAGCATTCGTGGGGGACCTGGACGTCGCTCGTGCACGCTGCGGGGGACCGAGAGGTCACGTGCTGCTGTCAGAGGTTACACCGCCGAGGTGTGGAGTCACTGGAGTCTGCGTCAGGTGGGCCCCGCCCACAAAATAAACAAGCTCCATTCCGAGTGTGCACAGATCGTCAAATTAACACGATGTTCCACGTGAACATGAATCCACACACACACACACACACACACACACACACACACACACACACACACACACACACACACACACACACACACACACACGCCTTCCACTGGGATGTATATTTCTTATGTACAGGTTTTTTTTATTTTGGGAATGTGTTGTTTTGATTCTTATATTTCTGCTGAGTGGACATCTGAACATCTGGGAAGTAGACTGACAGATGTGTGTGTGTGTGTGTGTGTGGGGGGGCAGGGGGGTTGCTTGCTTTAAATAAGGATTCTTTGTTTTCTTCAAATGGAAAATTAATTGGGAATCTTTTCTTCTTTTTTTGTGCACTTTCAGGAGTTTCCGTGTCATTTAAATGTTTTTCCTGTTTTCTAAATACGCCTTTTTAGTTTTCTGAACCCAAAACCTACAACACGCTCATCTGGAGAGTTCGTGATTCCTCTATGAATTCTCAACATGTGGAAGTTTCTTAATGTTTCCAGGTTTCATTTCTCCATTAGGTACCCGGACAGTGACCACGTTACCATGACGATCTCTTCGCTTCTGCGTTCTCATATCATCATTTTTGTGTTTCTTCCTTTCCACCCAACAGGTCGTCAACGTCTCTCCTCGGGGGGACTGAACCACTGTGGGGCCAACGGGGGGATCCACAGAGTGAGTAAAGTGTAAACAAACAGTTTTTCATTTATATTTCTTGTTCTTTCTTCTTTAAGATCTGCGCATATTACCAGGAGAGGATCCCGTGTGCAACAATAAAATAAAAACAGGACGTCTTCTGGTTATTGGTGAGTCCAAATCTCACTCCAGTTCACAGGTTGTGTTCAGGCTCTGCGCTGAAACCAGGAGAGGAAGAAACAGAGTAATGGAATAGAAGAACCGTTTCTGGTTCATCAAAGAACCTTTCGGTTCAAGGTTCTTCAAAGAACCAGTTAAAAAAATAAAGGGGACATCTGGAACCAAAAATGGTTCTTTAGAGTAATGCAAGAGAAGAACCGTTTCTGGTTCCACAAAGAACCTTTCAGAAAGATAAAGGTACCATCTGGAATCAACACTGGTTCTTCAGAGTGATGCAACAGAAGAACCTTTTGGACCACGGTTCGTGAACACTTCCTTAAAAAGACGTGTAAGGAACTTCAAAGAGAACCTCAAAGGAACTATAAACGGCGCCTCAAAAATGCACCATAAATGGTTCTTTGAGGCACCATTTGTGGTTCTTTGAAGACAATAAGGGGAAAAAAGTCTCTTAAAGAACCTTTTGCAATTATTTGTTTACATTATTTATACAACCCCCCCCCCCCCCCCCCCCACACACACACACACACCAGCCAATGGCCCAAACAAGAATCAAAACCTTTGAATATCCCAAAGAACCACGTGACAAACCATCCACATAAATGACACGGTTCTTTCGTGGTTGATGGTTCTTCAAAAGAACCATCAACCACTAAAGAACCGTTACTTTTCTGCATGTGGAGGGAGAGGAGGGTACTTTAAACACCACGAACGTGCATGATGAAGATATTTCAAAGTGAAAACAATGGCAGAAAGCTTCATAATTGTAAAACGCAAATGTGAAAAAAATCAACTGTTTGGTTGAAATTAAACATTTTTAAATGAGCTCACCTGCTTCAAGGAGAAGTAACAACAATTACTCAGAAAGAAGAAAAAAAAGCTTATAAAAAAGAATATGTAATGGAACATATTTTAACCACATAAAAAAAAGTGTTCGATCAAAACAACGAAATAAATAATACAATTACCGTTATATTTTGACTTAACTGTGCACAGTGTGCAGGTTGTGCCTTTTCCTGTCAAACAAAAGGTGATTTGGTGGATTTCAAACTTGTTTGCGTTTGTATTTTTTATTTTCATGAGTGTGAAAGAACCCGGCAGCTTTAAAGAGCCACGCGGACATTTAGGATCTGCCCTCTGATTGTTTTTCTTTTAACTTTATATTTTTTATTTTATTCTCTCCCCTCGTGTGTGTTTTCTTCTCTCCCTTTTTTAATGTATTAATTGAACATAATTTTACATTTGATGACATTCTGTCTTGTTTAAACCAATTTTTTAAAATATATATAATTTTCAAAATATGTCATAATGTCTTCGGACATTTAGTTTTTTAAAGAAACCTAGCCTTCAGCAAAAAGACTAATTAATGTGTGAACAATATTCACGTAATTTTGCTTTAACTTAACTGTCTCTATGTGTTCTGTATTAATTTGAAAGATGCTTTTAACCATTTATTTCCAGGAGTATTTCAATAAAACCGTTGTGAAACCCTCTCGTGCCTCCTTATTGATCCATGTGTACTTCTAGTGAATAACACCACTGCATTTGGATTGCTGTGTAACCGTGTGTGTGTGTGTGTGTGTGTGTGTGTGTTTGTGACAGAAGTGAACGTTGATAAAAGTGCCATTCTCCCCAAAAAAATAACAAATGATGACATGACGAGGAGCTGTCCGCCTACACGTGGTGCTGAATCTTCTGTCCTTAAAAAGACGTCCATAAACTTGTAATACATGTTTTCTCAGAGCTATACGAGTCGACTTCTCGCTTCGTCTATTTTTACATCTTTTTATTTTTATCAATGCAACATTTTTAAGTCTCGCTCTGCATCCGGGCCCACGGTACCTGGCCCTCACGGTTGCGATCAGCGGGTCCATTTTGAGTTGAGATGGCGCTTTAATCCACGTCTCATTCAGGTTCCTCTGTAAGCTTCGAGCCGGCGGTTTATAGGCTCCTGTTTACCATTGCTGCATTTCTATTTTTAGATGCAATGCTCTTATGTAACGCTCACTCTCACATTATAGACCACTGTCTGCTCCACTTGGCTGAGTCGTGTGCGTCCTGCGTGTGTGTGTGTGTGTGTGTGTGTGTGTGTGTGTGTATTAACTTAAATTCAATTATGTCTTGTAACTTCTCTAAAGTAAAAATACATTAAAAAGGAAAAGGAAAACAACAGATTGAAGCCAAAGCATTAAACGTGTTTTGGAGGGAAACTTTAAAATTGAATACACAAATGATATGATAAAAAAAATATATATATACTAGTTAAATCCATGTTTGGGGCACTTTGTTAAAATATACATTCATAAATATATATATTTGAGGTAAAAACATTATTTACATATAATTACATGATGCCCAATCATGAACGGCAATCATGAAAAAAATCATAAAATCATAACCGTTCCGAAATGTACATTAACCACATACCTTTTTTCTTAAAATAATTATAAAAAAATGTAGAAAAATATCTATATAAAAAACGGGAAGAAGTTCTGAGGTGAAACACCAGGGGGTAGTAAAGCACAAATTACTCTACAACTTGCCTTCTACACCGGTAACCGAAGAAGAAAACGGACCAATCACAGACAGCCGAGGGCAGACGCGGAAGCGGATAACGCGGAAGTAATATTCGGATTTATTTGTTGCCGCACGCATTTGCACTTTGAGCGTTT
Source organism: Pseudoliparis swirei (assembly GCF_029220125.1). NCBI lineage: Eukaryota > Metazoa > Chordata > Actinopteri > Perciformes > Liparidae > Pseudoliparis > Pseudoliparis swirei. The sequence goes on along the minus strand of NC_079391.1, from coordinate 31,257,100 downwards.
CTTATTTATTTCGTTTTTTTCTTTTACCGGATAGTCCAGACAGAGCAGCGTGTGTTTCAGGCATGTGGCCCAGCGGAGAAACGGTGTTCGGGGCCGCGCAGACGCCGCTGCTGTGGCTCGGCGCCGTGACCGCGGCCTGGCTGTCCGCGTGCACCGTGTACCGGCTGCTGGCCGGGATCCGGGTGTGGGTGCTGGGCAACGGACGGCTCGTGTCACCCGCGGAGCTGGGGAAATGGGCAGGTGAGAAACTGAATTGGTCATATGTTATGAGTTGTATGTACGGCATGTGCTGTGTAGTGCTGAAATGGAAGATACAATATCATATGGCCAAACGTTTCTTCTTCGTCGTGTTCATTTTCAGTAGTCGGCAGCCTTATATTGCATCGCGTGTTGCTAAAATGTAGGCAAAAAACAAAGCTGCTTGTAATATTAATAAATACAAAAAGAAAATATATATATAAATAAATTATATATATATTTATTTATTAAAAAAGCCCAAATAATACTTTAATAATAAATAAACATAACTATATATATATATAAATAAAATATATATTTGTATTTATGTATATATATATATTTGTACTTGTGTGTATATATATATATATATATATTTTAAAAAGCCCAAATAATACTTTAATAATAAATAATGAGCTATATATATATTTTTTGTACTTATATATATATATATATTTATATATAAATAAAAAGCCCAAATAATACTTTAATAATAAATAATGAGCTATATATATATATATTTGTACTTAAACATATATTTATATATAAATAAAAAGCCCAAATATTACTTTAATAATAAATAATGAGCTATATATATATAAGTCCAAATATATATATATATATATTTGTACTTATACATATATTTATATATAAATAAAAAGCCCAAATATTATTTTACTAATAAATAATGAACTATATATATATGTATACAGGACTGTCTCAGAAAATTAGAATATTGTGATAAAGTTCTTTATTTTCTGTAATGCAATTAAAATAACAAATGTCATGCATTCTGGATTCATTACAAATCAACTGAAATATTGCAAGCCTTTTATTCTTTTAATATTGCTGATTATGGCTTACAGCTTAAGAAAACTCTAAAATCCTATCTCATAAAATTTTAATATTTCCTCAGACCAAGTAAAAAAAAGATTTATAACAGCTGAGTGTTTGTCAATGCTCAGGAAACCCTTGCAGGTGTTTCGAGTTAATTAGACAATTCAAGTGATTTGTTTAATACCCTACTAGTATACTTTTTCATGATATTCTAATATTTAGAGATAGGATATTTGAGTTTTCTTAAGCTGTAAGCCATAATCAGCAATATTAAAAGAATAAAAGGCTTGCAATATTTCAGTTGATTTGTAATGAATCCAGAATGCATGACATTTTTGTTTTTTTAATTGCATTACAGAAAATAAAGAACTTCATCACAATATTCTAATTTTCTGAGACAGTCCTGTATATATATATTTGTACATATACATATATATAAATAAAAATCCCAAATAATACTTTAATAATAAATAATGAGCTATATATATAAATAAATAAAATATATATTCATATATATATATATATTTGTACTTGTATATATAAAAATAAAAATCCCAAATAATACTTAAATAATAAATAATGAGCTGCTCAGGAAGCTCTTTGGCAGCACTGTTTACTGACCTCTTCTGGCTGAAAGTCAGGGTTGCGCCTCTAACTGAGGTTCTTCAACAGCCTCCTGTTGAATCTGGCTACAACACTATAACACAGTTATAACAGTGTTCGAATAAACATTTGTTTGTTGCAATGCCACACAGTCTATTATCAGTGAAAGATAACCGGGCCTGTTGAGCAATGATGCCTTTGACCAGAGGAAACACCTCCCCGCTTATAATATTTATATTCCACAAACGCAGCGCACGGGTTCTCAATTTTTTTTATGTCTGGGGGGGGAAAATGACTTGAACCACCTCACGGAAACTTTTTGGATAAAACTTCAATTTGAGAGCAGCAGTATTTATTTTATATCTGCATTGGAATGAGAAGAGTTTGTAATAGTCTACATGGGGAGGGGACGACAAAACAATATATCATGTAGGTCAACATCAGCTACAACGATGACCTCATGCATGAAGTGGACGTTGCAGATATCCATGAATGAAACGACTATCAATAAAAGTAAACTTCAAGGCAGAGCTGTTAATGAAGCCCAATTTGGGGATGTAGATCGCACACACGTTTCTTTTGTCGATGACGTCATTTCTGTTGCGCAACGCGTCGGCCCCGTCGGCTCTCGTCGACTGATAAGATTTTGCCGCCGCACATAAATCCGTTCTTTTGTCTGCGTCCGCTCGAAAAAATAAAAAGAGCGAGCGGGGCGAACGGTCGGCCTTTTGTCGTTGTCGTAAATCTCGCCGCGGGATTACGGCTCGGGGGGGATTACGGAATCGGGCCGGGCGCTCGCCATCTGTCCCGAAGCTTGAAGTCTGAACGCAGCCGGCGTCGCTTTGATGTTTTGTTTGTTCTGGTGTTCAAGGTCCACAAGGAAGTAAAATAACCACAAGTATTAGTCAACCTTTTCTCTGAGTTAATTATCTTTTATTATATAGTTATTTCATATTGCATCCCGCGTCGGAAATACACAAGGGCAAAAATGACCCTAAGACATATAATTTTGCCCCTGACATCACCAGGAGGGGCAAAAAATGCCCCATAATTTCGATAATTTAATAGCGTTTTGTTCTTTGTTGTGTGTGTGTGTGTTTTATCTGTATTGCCCGTAGGCACATACAAAAAAATCAATAAATATAATTATTTATAAATTAAAAAAAAGAAAAGTTATAATTGTTAATAGTTGTTTGGAAAAATGTAACAACAATTATTAAGGCCTAAAAAAATAATAAATGTCATATGATTGTCTAAAATAAACATAAATTAAAAGAAAAGAAATAAGTTGTAATTGTTAATAGTTGTTTAAAAAAAATGTAACGACAATAAATTACACCCCAAAAAAGAATCGTGATGTAATTACACACGTATACTGTTGCATCATCTGTTCTGTTAGCAGTGTTTCTCATCAGAGAAACTCAAATGTATTCAGGACGCGTGCCAAAAGTTTACGTCTTAAAAAAAATCTAGTTAAAAATGGAAACGCGTCAGACGTACCGACACAAATAAATGCGGATATGGGTGGAGGGGCCTGATGACGCAAGAGGAGCCTTTCACAAAATGAGACTGGTTCACTGCTCTGTGTGTGTGTGTGTGTGTGTATGAGTGTTTAGAGAAAGAGTGACTGTGAGAGACTAACAGGGCCACCTTTGTAATGACATGCTAATGAATGAATGACGTCTTGCAATCGGAGACAATGCCTTCATTATTCTGAGCTCATCTGGCAATATAATGCATTATAATATAATCTATTATAATATAATGCTATACAATGCAATATAATACAATGCATTATACTGCAGTATAGTGCAATATAATGCAATATAAATGCAATATAATATAATGCAATACAATGCATTATAATGCAATATAAATGCAATGTAATGCATTATATTGCATTATACTGCATGAGCATATATCGCTTACGTCAGAGCTTTTTTATGACGTCATACGTCTGCAGGCTGACAGATTGAAAAAATAAATAAAATGACCTCTCACAGTTCAAAGGGACGACTTCAAATGTTTTTTATTTGTATTTGGTGCGTCTCGTGTCCCATCAGTCCATGAAACCGAGATTTCTTTTTCCGAGATGTTTCTCGACCGACGACGTCTCCCACCGTTCCTCGATTGCAGCGGCCGGTCGAATGAACTGAAACCTGGACCGGACCAATTATCACCCCATGAAACCCTCCCGATGCTCCTCTTCCTCTTCCTCCTCCAGCGGGAAGGAAACGTAGAGCAGGAGCTTTTTTTATTGGCTTTTAAAAAATTATTTTCGGGTGCGGAGCGAGACGACGTGATCCCGGTCCTCCCGACGGCGAGACCCCCGTCACCCAGAGAGTGCCGCCGCTACAGCAGCTCGCCGGCATGACCGACATCCAGCAGGAGACGGCAGCCCCACCCCCCCAAAATAGATTGCGTCTCATTCGACTGGAACGACAGGCACTCGGCTTTTTAAAAATGTATTTTGAGTTTTTAATTTATTTATTTATTGTTCTGTTCCGACCTGCAAACAACGATTCCTCCTGCAGCAGCTAAAGATATCCCCTCATCGTCGTGCCGGCAGACTCCCCATCACTCCCCCCCCCTCCCCCCTTCTCCTCTGTGCTATTTTTAGTTTCCCCCAGGATCCCCCATGTGTCGTGTCCCCCCCCCCCTCCTCTCCCCCTGCAGGCCGATGAATCAGTTGCGATTTACATTTTTAAAAAAAAATTTTATTCAGTCGTCGCCGTCTCTACTTCACGACGACTCCGGCTGATTTAAATACCGGCGGCGCTCTGCCGGTTCACGTCACCCGTCGCATTTTTAATGCGTCTCGGAGCCCCGCCGGCGGCCCCTAGAGGCTCCTAGAGGCCCCCGCCGCTCGGCGCGCCAATACATCCCCTCTGGAAAGTAGGAGGTGGGACTCACCCACAATGCAACACACACCGTCGGAACGGAATACTGTGTTAATAATTACACAACGGCGACGCTTTAAAAATGACGAAGAACACACACACACACACACACACACACACACACACACACAGTGGAGTAGAACTCCTCGGCCTCAAGCCGCTCTGGTTCGGTTATATTTAGCCCGGATGTGTGATGAATAATTCCTCGCTAAGAATAGGAATTTGTTATTTGTGACGGGCAGTTCCAGGGCATCCGTTGGCTGGACTGCCCCTGATGACAGAGGACCCCCCCCCCATCCTCTCCCCCTCTTTGTCCTCCTTCACCTCCGCCCCCCTGTCCACTCGTCCTGCAGGACCTCCACCCGCCCCTCGGCCTCGGGCAGCCGAGTCACTTAGTTCATCTCGGGTCCTTTTCGGCGGTCGCCCGTCGCCGTGCCGGTATCGGGCCGCCGGGCCGCGGCGCGTTGGGCTGCGTGCGGTGACACCGAGTTCCTGGGGGTGGCGCTCTCTGTCCGTAGGAGAGGAGCGGGCTGCAGACGGACGGCCGGCGCGTTGAGGACACGTCCAACCGTCACTCACCGTTTTTTTTAAACCTCTTTGACTCCTTTTCTGATCCGTGATGTTGATCTTCACGTGTTTCTGAACGTCAGAGTTAAAGAACGAACCAGAGTTCTGTTCCTGTAAAGAATCCTTCTGCATCTTCCCCTTTTGTTTTATTTAAGTCTGCGTTTTTATATTTGATTAACGATGTTTTATAGTTTTACATTTATTGTTCTTTTCCATTTTAGTTGTGACCGGAGCCACGGACGGGATCGGGAAAGCTTACGCGGAGGAGGTAAGATGAGACCTCGGTGGGACGGATTATGCAATAACTCCGAAAATGTAACTTGAAACTGTCGGAGTTTGTGGGTTTCTCAAAAAGAAAAATGTTTTAAACATGTAAATGTGATTTTGTTCCTATAAAGTTTGTTTTGAACGTTCATTTCTTGCCATTTTTTATTTAGTCTTCCACAAACTAATCTTTTTTAAGTTTGTACATTTGGGGGCCGACCGACCCACACACCGTTCTTCTTGCCCCGATATCACCAGGAGACGAATGCCTCCGAGGATTTAGATAATTTAATAGCGTTTTTGTTTTCTTTGTTTCGTCTGTCCAGCTGTAAAAAAAAATCAATAAATATAATTTTGAATTATAAAAAAACAAAGAAATAAATTATAATTCTTAATAGTTGTAATAACAATAAATAACCCAAAAAATAGGAATACAATCGAATATGATTGTCTGATTTTTGTTTGTTTTTAGTTTTAAAAAATCTAAGAAAACTCAGTCTGTAGACTTCTGCCTAATAGTCTTATTACAGCCTAAAAGTCTTATTATTTACATTTTCATGACAATTTCTCATATACTGTAAGCCTAAATAAGTATATGATTTTTGAACAACGGTTAAATGTTATTTTCACAACTTTCAAAAAGTGCCCCCAATTTATTTTCAAATGCCCTGGAGTTCAGTCAGTGGGGGAGAAAACTGCCCCCTAAAAATATGTAAACTATATATAGATAGATAGATATGCAAACACCATGATAAAGATGATGTGTTTTTTTAACATTAAAGACAATTAAAACATGTTCTCGTAGAAACCCCAAATACCTGCTGAGTATGACACGCCCTCTTTAATTGAATTCCTCATTAGTGCCCACATGAAAACCTTCTGACCAGGTGATGTGTATTTATCCGCCTCACCTGTTATCCCAGTTCACCCCGAGTCACGGAAAGCTAGACGTAGGACTACGGCGCCCACGGACAGGTGGTTGTCACCGATTGGTCGGTCTTCAGACACGATGAATAATGACCATTTGACCCGTTCTGTCCGCAGCTCGCCCGCCGAGGCTTCGCCATCGTGCTGATCAGCCGCTCCCAGGAGAAGCTGGACGACGTCTCCAAGGCCATCTGTGAGTCCTCACCGGGGGCAAAGGGCAAAACTGCCCCGAGGAAAGATAGTTCTGCCCCCGATATGACGAGAAGAGGCAAAAAATGCCCCCATAGTTTCCTCTAATAATTATGATAATTTAATAGCCTTTTGTTTTTGTTCTTTGTTGTGTGTCCTATCTGTATTGCCTGTACAAAAAATCAATAAATATAATTTTAAATTATTAAAAAAACAAAGAAATAATTTTGAATAGTTGTTTAAAAAATTTAATAATAATAAATAACCACAAAGAAATAAGAATAACATTGAATATGATTTATGTTAAAAAAATCAAGGAAAACATTTGTAATCTGTTGACGACGGCCTAATAGTCTTATTATTGCCATTTTTATGACAATTGATCGATACTGTTAGCCTAAATAAGTATATTTATTATTTTCAAAAAGTGCCCCCAATTTCTTTTTAAATGCCCCTGGATTTCAGTCACTGTGCGCAAAAACTGCCCCCTAAAAAAAATATACATTTCCTCCCCTGGTCCTAATCCATTACGTCTATTCATTTTGTAAATAAAAAATAAATAAAAATGTTTTTCTCTGCACATAAATCACGTGGAAATCCCTCGGTCCGACGGGGCCGAGCGACTCGGATTACACGCCGCCGCGTTGAATTGTTTTAATTTTATTTTTCTTTGTTTTGTTTTTTTCCTCTCCGTTGAGCGGCGGCGGGCCGGGCCCTCGGGGGCCCTGAAGCTTCCTGCCGGAGCCCAAAGTGAATCCATCCAATTAAATGAAAGCCGCCTCTTAAGCGAGGGATCTCCTCTCTGATGAAGACGGATTATTTCGGGGTTTAAATCCTTTTATTTTTCCGTCTGCTTGTCTTCTCCTCGTCTTCTGCTTTCGCCAAACCGCTCGCCGCCAGCTGCTGCTTTTCTTTCTTTCCACGCCCTTCGTGCTTTTATATTTATTTGGGTTTTTTCAGCCAGCAAATGCGGCGTGGAGACCAAAACGATCGCGGCGGACTTCAGCGCCGTGGACATCTACAACAAGATCGGAGACGGGCTGCTGGGGCTGGAGGTCGGAGTTCTGGGTGAGACCTTCTTCTTCTTTTTCTACTTCTTTTTCTACTCTTCTA